>NC_058083.1:8139557-8422057 GCF_014858855.1 Bufo gargarizans
TTTTTGGGGGTTTTTTTTTTTTTGCACGGTATCGAATGGTATCAAGTATCGCAATACTTTTTTATGGTATCGAAACCGAATCAAAATTTGGGTATCGAAACAACCCTACTACAGACATATATTCTGTGTACAGCACCTCCACCAGCCAATGTTCATATAAAAAACTTGATAAATTATTAAAGAAACTCCCGAATTTATTATTATAGACACGATCAGAGCTGAGATTATTTCTAGGTAGAGAGGAAAGCTGCCAGTGTCCTCTTCTCCCCAGGACCTACCTTCTCAAAGTTGCTGCAGGGACCCCATATTTAATAATCTGGTAGCATCTTGCTGCTGTGTGAGCAGGTAATATTTGAATGTGTCCGTATGGTGGGCCCCAAAAATAAAGTTTACTGGTAGGCCCTAGGTACCCCAGTCCGACACTGATTGGTGGTTAGTGGTAACGACCACCTTTTCCCCATATCACTGGGCTGAACATGCCTCTAGTGCTTGACAACAGACCGAAATACATCCCCCACCTTGCATGTCCCCCCCATGCCATCTCCTCATGTCAGGCACATACGCTCTACGCATCTTGACTACCTGTGACTTTGGGCCGGCACTAGATGGATGGACAGGGAGGAGAGAGAGTGTTCAGGCTGTGTGGATCAGAAAGGGTTCAGTAGAAGAAGAAAATAAAAACAACATTCCAGTAACTTGCTGTCACGGGTGAAGTTGAAGATAGCTGGAACTTATAAATAAACGACCGACTAGCTTGATCCCAAACTAAGGGGCATATAGGTGAGCCCTTTAAAACCCTAAGAGTTCTCCCTGACTGCTATGCACATGCAGGGTCTCAATGGTAGACGATTGCATGCCCACATACCTAAGACTGTGTGACACCTGACAACCCTATAATAGTGAGGGGACACGACCACCGGCTCCCTGCACTTAATACGGAGTCAGGGTCCTCTAGAATCAAGCCCGCAAGGAACACATAAAGGAAAAGACTTATCTGAGCAAACAGCAGCAGCAGCCTCCAGCAGTGAATACTTCATCCAGGAAGTAGTATAAACAGCAAAGTGAGGCAGTATGGGAGGGAATATAAAGGAAGACGATTAATCTAAATAAGTGACACCTGGCAGAAGGAAGGGAGATGACAAAGTGAAACGAAAACAAAGAACGTCATACAAGAGGTAGAGAAGAACGTCTGTCAGACCTTCTCACAGAACTGGCGGTGACACTTGCCCAGTTCATTAGCCCGAAGCAGTGGAATAGCTCATCTGGCCAGTTGACCACGCTTAATTGGCTACTTTCCATAGAAGTGAATGGAGAGAGAGACGCATATTCATGGCCACCTCTCTATTCACATCACCCACAAGCTGGTGCCCCAGATCCCAGTTGTAGGACCTGCACCTACTGGACATTTATGGCATGTCCTATGGACACATACATTTACTTTTCATAAAGCCAAGGTTAATCACGGCTGTCGGCTCTTCAGATAGTTCAGTAATGACTAAATGGCTAGTCAACAAGCAGTCCTGCCTGATTAACAGCCCTCCATGCCTCTCCCTGTGAATGCATCCTGTGTTCTCCTCTATCATCTCCTTGTAGTTAATGTATGTGAAGTGCTACTTAGGGCTGACATTCATTTTGGTGGACCGCTCCTCTGAAATGTTTGCTGTGCTGTAACGCTCATTAAATCAATGCTTTTAAAATACCCTCCCATCAGATCTCCCATATAAGTGCCGCTGGAGGGTCCGGAGTGCTTGAAATTTAACGCAGGGTTAATTCATCCAATATTGCTGTTCATGAGTGTTAAAATTACACACATCCAGCGTGTACATATATCATACAGTCACATACATCGCTCATAGGCCGCCATGTTTACTAAAGATGAATATCCAGGACTGCAGGGGGCTCTGGTGAGAAGATAGAAGCTTCATCGTGAAGCTCACCGTGATAGTCTCAATGACAGAGGAAAATTATCATGTATTAAAAAAAAAGTGCCCAATGGTCTTTTATGTTCTGTGCACATAAAATGCCCGCTCCCCAAAAAAGATTGAAGCCCCACCAATCACTTGGCTTGATCTAATTACCATGTACTATATCACAATTAGGGTTATATGATGACGAAAACCAAGGGTAATGCTGATTTCTAGTAAAATGAACATAAATGTAAAAAAAATATAACTTTTCTTTCATAGTATAAACTTAAATAGTCAAAACAAAAAAAAAGAAACCTGCTTAGATGTCTGGTGAGTAGGAGGAAGCCGGAGAACCTGAAGGAACCTCCAAAACTACTGGGAGAACATATAAGCTCCAAGCAAATGTTGGTCCAGAGCTGCTAACCACTGAGACAGGTAAAGATAAGGGTAGGACCAGACGTCGCAGATAAGCAGATATCTTAAATATTAAAATGCAACTTAAAAGAAATTTATTAAAAACTGATTGTCAACCGCTTCCTTTTGTTTTTGGTAAAGTAGAACTGGCTTAGTTGCCCATAGCAACCAGATTCCATCTTTCATTTTCCAAAGGAGCTGTCCAAAATAAAAGGTGAAATCTGATTGGTTGCTATGGGCAACTAAGCCAGTTCTATTTTACACCAGTTTAATAAATTACCCCCTGAGTCTCCTGTATTTGAATCGACTCCTGGCTTTCCCTTCAAAAACTGCATAAAAAAACCTAAAGGTGGAAACCTAGCCTGAGGGTATGTTCACACATATGGGATCAGTTATCAAACTGGTGTAAAGTAGAACTGGCTTAGTTGCCCATAGCAACCAATCAGTTTCCACCTTTAGTTTTTAGTGGGGTTTTTTGGGGGGGGGGGGGGGGGGGAAACACCAGCTCCAGATGTTAGCTGAAGATCTATGGGAAGTATGAAATGCAGGACACACAGGCGTTCTTTGCTACTCTCATTTTCTGTAAATGAGGTGAGTTTTTGGGGGTCTCTGGTGTTTTTTGATAAACATAGCATGTCAAAGCCTTTGCCTTTTTTCAGGCATTTTGTTTAGGAAAAAAAAATCATAAAAACTGCATTCGGCACGGAAACAACCATAAGTGTTTTTTATGGCATTTCTTAGTGAAGAAATACACCAGTGCAAAATCTTGTGTAGGAGCCCTGAGGTTGGCGGGTGGTAAAGATGCGGCCAGAATGCGGCCGCGTGCCGCAATGCAGCGGAAGTCAGTTTATGTTGCATTTTTTCAGAAAGTAGATGACATTTCTGAAATCTCATCCATTTTGCTTAGGCCTCCTGCATATGACCATATTTTTTTTTATCCATGTTTAATCCACATTGCACACGGATCCATTGATTTCTATAGGTCTGCAAAAAGAAAAAAGAAAAAAAAATGGACAGCACATGGCTGTCATTCGTGTGCTGTCTGTATCCGCAAATTATAGAATACGTGTTTATTGCAGACAAGAATAGTCACTTCTACTAATGGGAATGAGAAAACATGGATTGCACACAGAAGATATCCGGATCTGCAGTTTGCAGACCGCAGTCCGGACACGGTGGTGCGCATGAGGCATATACTGTAAATACTCCACACATAGAGAATCCGCAGCATTTCCATCACGTGTGGCCATATCCTGCTTGTAAAGTACTGTGGCTCACATGGTTATTACCCGCATGGCGACCGTGTTTCCAGCACCTTCCACTTCCAGTCGTCCTCTCTGGCGATTTCAAGGGGTAAGTGACTGACAATCAATTCTAATGAATAAGGCCTCTTTCACACGGGCATCATTTTTTGGCCCGTATAAGATGCGGGTGCGTTGCGGGAAAATGCGCGATTTTTCCACACGAGTGCAAAACATTGTAATGCGTTTTGTACGCGCGTGAGAAAAATCGGCATGTTTGGTACCCAAACTCGAACTTCTTCACAGAAGTTTGGGTTTGGGATCGGTGTTGGGTTTGTGTAGATTTTATTATTTTCCCTTATAACATGGTTATAATAGCATTCTTAATACAGAATGCATAGTACAATAGGGCTGGAGGGGTTAAAAAAATAAATAAAATAATTTTACTCACTTTAATCCACTTGATCGCACAGCCCGGCTTTTCTTCTGTCTTCTTCTTTGAGGAATAGGACCTTTAATGACGTCATTGCGCTCATCACATGGTCCATCACATGATCCATCACCATGGCGAAGGATCATGTGACGGACCATGTGATGAGCGCAGTGACGTCACCACAGGTCCTTTTCCTGTGCACAGCAAAGATGAAGACAGAAGAGATGCCGGCTGCGCGAGCAAGTGGATTAAGGTGAGTTAAATTTTTTTTTATTATTTTTTAACCCCTCAAGCGCTATTGTACTATGCATTGTGTATTAAAAATGCAATTTTTTTCCCTTATAATGATCGGGTCCCCATCCCGATCGTCTCGCACTTGCTTGCGATTTTCATACAGCCCCATTCACTTCTATGGGGCCTGCGTTGCGTGGAAAACGCACAAAGAGGAGCATGCTGCGATTTTCATGCAATGCACAAGTGATGCGTGAAAATCACTGCTCATGTGCACAGCCCCATAGAAATTTATGGGTCCGGATTCAGTGCGGGTGCAATGCGTTCACCTCACGCAACGCACCCTAGCGGAAATCTCGCCCGTGTGAAAGGGGCCTAACAGAAAACAACTGGACATGCATGGCTGCATGGTTTGTGGCCAAGTCTCAATCCCCTGCCCGCCACCACATCTGGTCTTAACCCCCTACGAACTAGTTCATGTATAATAACTAGAGATGAGCGAAGTTATCTAAAATTTGATTCGGCTGCTTCGCCGAATTTAACGAAAAAATTTGCTTCAAAGAACGTTTCTTTGAAATTATGGGTGCAATGACAGGGAGTGGCGATTGTGCCGCCCCCTTTCATTGTAACCCTCAGATAACGCGTTCATTGCTGATCACGGCATCTGTGATCCATATTAAAGCATTTTATTGTTTGCAAATTAAAAAAAATTAAAATAAAATTGTACTTACCACATCCATTTTATTTTGCGAAGATCCAGCCCAAAATTTTGCGCGGCGCGTGATGGCACCATCACATCAGCCGACCTGGTGACGTTCTACGTCACCGTGCACGAGATTTTGCGCTGGATCTTCAAGCAAGATGGCCGTGGGGCCTCTTCCTGCTCAAATAAGATAATGAGATAAGTATGATTTCTACCGCAATTTCAGGGAAAATCGATTCGTTACCACGAAGCATCAGGACATTTTTCCTGAAATTGGGATCAAAGCCCATTTTGTGATCTTTGATTCGCTAAACACTAATAATGACCTACCTGTAATGATCTCTTTCATTACAATTAGGTAAAATGGCCTCATTAAGTGCGTCACCTGCAGTGACAGATAAAAATGCTATGAAAACAAGGTAGGACCAGAGTGTTCAAAGACAACTACACCCAGGAACGATGACACCACACGGCCGTGAATGATCAAAGACTTACCTTCATACAGGGAGTGCAGAATTATTAGGCAAGTTGTATTTTTGAGGATTAATTTTATTATTGAACAACAACCATGTTCTCAATGAACCCAAAAAACTCATTAATATCAAAGCTGAATATTTTTGGAAGTAGTTTTTAGTTTGTTTTTAGTTTTAGCTATTTTAGGGGGATATCTGTGTGTGCAGGTGACTATTACTGTGCATAATTATTAGGCAACTTAACAAAAAACAAATATATACCCATTTCAATTATTTATTTTTACCAGTGAAACCAATATAACATCTCAACATTCACAAATATACATTTCTGACATTCAAAAACAAAACAAAAACAAATCAGTGACCAATATAGCCACCTTTCTTTGCAAGGACACTCAAAAGCCTGCCATCCATGGATTCTGTCAGTGTTTTGATCTGTTCACCATCAACATTGCGTGCAGCAGCAACCACAGCCTCCCAGACACTGTTCAGAGAGGTGTACTGTTTTCCCTCCTTGTAAATCTCACATTTGATGATGGACCACAGGTTCTCAATGGGGTTCAGATCAGGTGAACAAGGAGGCCATGTCATTAGATTTTCTTCTTTTATACCCTTTCTTGCCAGCCACGCTGTGGAGTACTTGGACGCGTGTGATGGAGCATTGTCCTGCATGAAAATCATGTTTTTCTTGAAGGATGCAGACTTCTTCCTGTACCACTGCTTGAAGAAGGTGTCTTCCAGAAACTGGCAGTAGGACTGGGAGTTGAGCTTGACTCCATCCTCAACCCGAAAAGGCCCCACAAGCTCATCTTTGATGATACCAGCCCAAACCAGTACTCCACCTCCACCTTGCTGGCGTCTGAGTCGGACTGGAGCTCTCTGCCCTTTACCAATCCAGCCACGGGCCAATCCAGCCACGGGCCAATCCATCTGGCCCATCAAGACTCACTCTCATTTCATCAGTCCATAAAACCTTAGAAAAATCAGTCTTGAGATATTTCTTGGCCCAGTCTTGACGTTTCAGCTTGTGTGTCTTGTTCAGTGGTGGTCGTCTTTCAGCCTTTTTTACCTTGGCCATGTCTCTGAGTATTGCACACCTTGTGCTTTTGGGCACTCCAGTGATGTTGCAGCTCTGAAATATGGCCAAACTGGTGGCAAGTGGCATCTTGGCAGCTGCACGCTTGACTTTTCTCAGTTCATGGGCAGTTATTTTGCGCCTTGGTTTTTCCACACGCTTCTTGCGACCCTGTTGACTATTTTGAATGAAACACTTGATTGTTCGATGATCACGCTTCAGAAGCTTTGCAATTTTAAGAGTGCTGCATCCCTCTGCAAGATATCTCACTATTTTTGGCTTTTCTGAGCCTGTCAAGTCCTTCTTTTGACCCATTTTGCCAAAGGAAAGGAGGTTGCCTAATAATTATGCACACCTGATATAGGGTGTTGATGTCATTAGACCACACCCCTTCTCATTACAGAGATGCACATCACCTAATATGCTTAATTGGTAGTAGGCTTTCGAGCCTATACAGCTTGGAGTAAGACAACATGCATAAAGAGGATGATGTGGTCAAAATACTAATTTGCCTAATAATTCTGCACTCCCTGTAGGTCCATATTTAGATTGTGCATATTATACACAGCCGCTGACTGTATGAGCCATATTGACTCCAATTCCTAAAAATGAAAATAAAAAAATTGACATCATATAGTGCATGACCGTCTCTTTCTAACAAAGCTAGAACCAGCCGTGTACCTCACATGGATCCAGAGATCTCCCCAGTCATTGCTCCAATTGTTCTGCTAAATTCTTCTGACTGGCTGCTCGTGGGGAAGGGTATCCTTTCTCAGGGAGTGTGTCCTTTCTGCTGCAACTGTCTCCCTATCACAGCTCAGGGGGGTGTCTTTTCCGCTGCAACTCTCTATGTAACTGTCACAGCTTCTAATAGTAGATACGGCCAGGGGTAGACTGGGAACTTTAAAGGGGTTATCCAATGTCATAAACAGCCCCTCCATGTGCTGGGCCCCTCACACGGAATATTCTTACCCCGCTCCCTGCGGCGCTGCTGCTTCTCCCTGTACACGGATGAAAATATCCGGTGTCGGGGAGAGCAGCCAATGGCAGGTGGGGATCGGGACGAGCCTCCCTAGCATCACAGGTCACTCTAGGGAGGCTAGTTTTCTCTTCCCTTCATCCGTGTACAGGGGGAAGCAGCAAAGGCGGTGCAGGGACTAGGAGCGGCGCAGGGAGCAGGGTAAGTATATTCTCTCTGAGGGCCCCGATACATGGGGGCTTTTTATGACATTGGATAACCCCTTCAAAGTGGCCCTGGAAAAAAACTTAAAAGTGGCCCCAAGTTGTAGGCGTGTCCAAACTGACAGAAGGCGGGGCACCACCAGTAGGGAGATATCACTGAAAAAAGGTGCACCACAATAATATGCAACTGACCATACTGGCTAGACGCTGATGTTAAAAGCTGAGACTTTAGCCAATAGCTTCCAGTCAGGAACATATCGGAGCCCTGTGCACCCCGTCAAGGTATCTCAGTGCGGTGTGGGTCCCACAGCTAAACTACCTATCGTGTGTAAACACAGTCTGATAGGTGCTAAGGACCGACTCACAGCCAAGCTCCTACATACCTCCATAGAAGGATCCCTAATACAATGGGAGGGAGAAGGAGGCTGCGAGCCCCACCTATAACAGGCCATGTGACTGTCACGGCCATGGCTGTGACTCCTGTGTCCGCATGCTGTTGCCTGCAGTTTGGTTTGGATGTTCAGCCACAGGTGAGGGACGCTAGTTTGTTGCCTCACTTGTGGTTGCCGCCGGCAACATGTGATTGTACTTGGCAGTATAGCAGCCGGAGCTGGTGCTAGGTAGCTTACTGTCAAGTGCATGCGGTTACACCTGAGTGGTGTGGGTGTATGTATGCACTTTGTATGTCTGGTGTGCACTCGGTGTTATGTTTGGTGTGCACTGTGACATTTTCCCTTCACTGTAGCTGCCCGTGGCAACGTTTGGTTTGAGGTACATGTGGTGGCAGTGTCTCGGCCTGTTGGCCGGCTCCCAGGACACGTCTGCCACACGTGTCGTTGTCAACGGTAACAGCTGCAGTGAGTATTTGTGTGTATTTCCCTTTATGTGGTCTCACTACACTTCCTGGTGTTGGAAGGGTTAATTCCCTTCTGTGTGTGTGAACACTGGGTGTGTCTGTGTGGGTGTGACTACTTGGGCCTATAAAGCCTCAGTGAATAGTGCAGTTCTGAGGGGTACTTCAGCCATGGCTAGCTGGAGTAGCCTCCTGTCTTATATTACCTGCCAGTGGGGGCCACCCTTGTGGTCATAAGTTTAAGTTTGTGTGATGTTCAGTTTATGTTTTCCTTTGTTTTTCGGTGCAGCTATGGATCTGGGTTCCTGTGTGTGGATGTGTGTGTGCTGACTTCTGTTTGTATTATTGTGGACTTCAGCTTGCCTGCACACGGATCCAGTCAGCAAGGCTGTGGCAGGTGGCTGGAACTAGTGCAGTTCACCTGCCATATCCATAGGCCTGTTTCTGTTCCCCTTTTTCCTGCAGCTTGGCCAGTGAGACTCCTGTTCCTCCGTGTCCAGAAGGAACAGGTCGTCTTACCCTTCACTCCTAGTTCAGGGACCGGCGGAGGGTGAGTAGGGATCCGAGGTTCCTGAGCATAGGCCCTCCTACCTTCAAGGTCGGCCCATGCAGCTAGGAGTTAGGGACGGATTAGGGATGCGTTAGGAGGTGACCTGCTCCCTAATTCTCTCGTCCTGGCCGAGCAGTGGTTTACATCTTCCGGCATCGCACGGCTGAGGGTTTTCCCCATCCTCAGCCGTGACAGTGACACAGGCTACCAGGTGCACCAGAATGTTACTAATGACAAGCATTACCACATTCAATCCATGTAAAGAAAAATCACTGAATAAAGTGGCCTAAATGGGAGGAAATGCTCAACAGCAAAGGTCCTTAGCACCTATCAGACTGTGTTCACACACAATAGGTAGTTTAGCGGTAGGACCCACGCCACACTGAGATACCTTGACGGGGTGCACAGGGTTCCGATATGTTCCTGACTGGAAGATATTGGCTAAAGTCTCAGCTTTTAACATCAGCGTGAGGGTCTAGCCAGTATGGTCATTCGCATATTATTGTGGTGCACCTTTTTTCAGTGATTTATGTATTTTTATATTTTCATCCACACATTATTTCATCTTGTGTAGGATGTTTTTGTGGTACATGTGGTCCACTGCCGGCATCCTCCATTGTATGCATTTTTGCTGGGGATTGCCCCTAGCAACGGAGGAATTGCTCCCCCCGATTATAAACACACTACAGTGTTTGGGGTTGTACATATCCTCCCATTTAAGCCACTTTATTTAGTGATTTTCACCACAAGTAGGCAAGGGCAACAGAAATAGGCGGGCCAACAATACCGCAGTGCAGCACAAAATACTGCCTTAGCAAACCCAAGAACCACAGTGCAGCATAAACTACTGCCCCATCACCATATTGAGGACGGTGATACAATTGGATTTAGGAGGACATTTGCAGCTATTGGCCAGGTGCATAAGTGCCTGATGCTCCTACATTAATTAATACTGAGACCATCAGATCCTTATGTACCTGGCCGGCAGCAATGAGGAGGGCTCAGGGGGCCCTCTGGGAAATTTCCCTGTAGGGCCTATGGCCAGTCCACCCTCCCCCCCTGGATATGTCTGTGGTAGTTTAAGTATTGAAATAAGCTTGTGCGACCACCTGAGCAATGTTACTGAGGTGGACAGAGAGATGAGAAAAAGAACAAACAGCAGATGGCGCTATACAGATGCATTTTATTGACTAACTCAGTAACTACAATTTTTTTTTGATTACACACAATTAGAATAGTATTCAGATCCTGTTGCTGGTTTTAAAAAGAAGTTGAATATTTCTTGGGACATCCCATTTCATTGCTTTAAGTGTAAAGTGAGAGCTCCAAAAAGTTGCAATTTGCACAAAAAATAATTTCATTTTTGCCCTGCACTCGCTAAAATGTGAAAAAGTGGGTTTATGAGGATGGTGGGGTCTAAAATTTCAAGACATATTTATTTATACTAAAAAAATAAAATGGTTCAAACTTTAAAAAAATGCCTCTAGGGCTTAGGCTACACAGCAACTTTGTCCGCAGTGTGTGACCAAAGATGGGCACTGTGTAGCAGTGCAACCTCAAAACATGGGGGGGAGATTTATCAAACTGGTGTAAAGTAGAACTGGCTAAGTTGCCCATAGCAACCAATCAGATTCCTCCTTTCAATTTCCAAAGGTGCTGTGAAAAATGAAAGGTGGAATCTGAATGGTTGCTACGGGCAACTGAGCCAGTTCTACTTTATCCAGCAGTGTTGGAGTGTTTATGATTCTGAGGTGATGGTTGCTGAAACTGTAATATAGTCTCAGCCTAAAAGGCAGATTTATTAAGTAAATGGCCAGGCCTCTTCTAGTAAACCACACCCACTTTTCGATTTTTTTAAGGGCTCATGCACACAAACGCATTCTCTTTCAGTTTTTTTGCGGACCATATGCGGAACCATCCATTTCAATGGGTCCGCAAAATAAACAGAAGTTACTTCTATGTCTGTATGTCCGTCACACAAAAAAATAGAACATGTCCTATTATTGTCCGCATTATGGACAAGGATAGGACTGTTCTATTAGGGGTCAGCTGTTCCGTTCCGCAAAATACAGAATGCGCACGGACATCATCTGTATTTTTTGTGGATCCATGTTTTGCGGACCACAAAATACATACAGTCGTGTGCATGAGCCCTTACAAGCGTGGCACAAAAAATCACTTTGGGACTTTTTGCAAACATTGCAACTTTTTGGGTTCAGATTAACAGATGTGGACCTTTGTCTAAAAAAAAGGTTACAATGGATCAGGACAGAATCATGTTGCCAATGTGAACACAGCATAAGGGCTCATGCACACGACTGTATGTAGTGCCCTGAAGCAGGGAGTACTTTGACATTTGGACATTTGCCTATTACCCCTATGCAAAGTTAAAACGTCTTACTTTATTTCACCTAAAAGGGTTAACTTGCACTGTTTAATACTGTGTAACTGCATTATATATATATATATATATATATATATGTATATATTGTGTTATATATCCTGTTCATTATCACTGTATTTACATGGCTCTGTGGAAAGGGTTAATGAATACTGAGAGACTGTTAGGGCTTTGATTGAGAAGCTGGTAATTTTCAACAGCTGCCATATGCCCCTTGCAGACGAGCGTGTCCGGATTAGATCCGGATGCGTTGCGGATGAGTTCAGTGAAAACTGCGCAATTTCACAAGAAAGTCCATTCAGTTTTGTTTGCGATCACGTTCAGTTTATATTGCGCGGGTGCAATGCGATTTAATGCGTTTTTCACTTGAGTAATAAAAAACTGAAGGTATAAAAACAACATCTCTTAGCAACCATCCGTGAAAAACGCATCGCATCCACACTTGCTTGCGGATGCGATTTTCACACAGCCCCATCCACTTTTATGAGGCTAGAGTTGCATGAAAATCGCTGAATATAGAACATGCTTCGATTTTCACGCAACGCACAAGTGATGTGTGAAAACCAACGCTCATGTACACAGACCTATTAATATGAATGGGTCTGGATTCCGTGCGGGCGCAATGCGTTCGCATCACGCATTGCACCCGCGCGGAATACTCGCTCGTGTGAAAGGGGCCATAGGGTTTAAAGAAGACCATGTTTTGGGGGGGAAAAACAGACTTGTTTACCACCAAAAAGCTGTTGTTATGTCTGGAAACTTGTTTTTGTCTGGAAAACCTGCTGTGTCATTGCCATTGAGTATCATTGAAGCTCTAATGTAAGTCTATACCGGACGGGAGCTGAAACATTGTATCTGTTTCTCCTAGCGTGACCACGTGTCCCGGTTTGCCCGGGATCGTCCCGTAATTTAAGTTTTTGTCCCGTGTCCCGGGAGCCTTCAAACCGGGACAATAGAGAGTCCCGGAATCAACTGCCAGTCTGCACTCTGCAACATTCACTGCCGCAGCGCTCCCCCTGAGTCTCCTCCCCGGGCGGCCGCACCGAACATGAGGTTTCCCTAGGCTGCGCAGGCGCACAACAACGCCGAGACGCAGCAGGGAGAAGGCGCCAGAAAAGATTTGTAGGAGCGCGAGCGCTGCGCGAAGAAGCCGATGCCGGAAGAAGATAAGATTTGTAAAAAAAAAAAAGGTCTTCATAATAGCTCACCATAATTGGTGAGTAAGTTCAGAACTTCAGAGTAGAGTCAGGAGTAGACTCAGAGTAGGGTCTGAACTCTGATGGGGGCTGGCTAGTGGCTTTATCTCTGCTATATTTCTGTAGCCTGGTGCCTGGAACCTCTGACTGCCCAGTTGAGCTGAAACTACTACACCCAACATGTTCTGGCAGTAATAGTAAATGGATATTGGTGCAATTCTGAGCTACTAGTCTATATAATACATAGACTAGTAGCTCAGAATTGCACCAATATCCATTTACTATTACTGCCAGAACATGTTGGGTGTAGTAGTTTCAGCCCAACTGTGCAGTCAGAGGTTTCAGGCTACAGAAATATAGCAGAGTTAATAGGCTACTTTCATACCTGCGTTAGGTGCAGATCCGTCTGCATTACTATGTAAAAAAAAGGTCTAAGTGTAAGTCGGACGGATCCGTTTGCATTATTCTTTTTTTTTAAAATTCTAAGTCAAAACGGATCCGTCCTGACTTACATTGAAAATCAATGGGGTACGGATCAGTTTTCACTTGCACCATATTGTGTCAGTGAAAACTGACCCGTCCCCATTGACTTAGGCTACTTTCACACTAGCGTTCGGCTGTCCGCTCGTGAGCTCCGTTTGAAGGGGCTCACGAGCGGACCCGAACGCAGCCGTCCAGCCCTGATGCAGTCTGAATGGAGCGGATCCGCTCAGACTGCATCAGTCTGGCGGCGTTCAGCCTCCGCTCCGCTCGCCTCCGCACGGACAGGCGGACAGCTGAACGCTGCTTGCAGCGTTCCGTTGTCCGCCTGGCCGTGCGGAGGCGTGCGGATCCGTGCGGATCCGTCCAGACTTACAATGTAAGTCAATGGGAACGGATCCGCTTGAAGATGTCACCATATGGCTCAATCTTCAAGCGGATCCGTCCCCCATTGACTTTACATTGAAAGTCTGAACGGATCCGCGCAGGCTACTTGCGCACTTGCAAATTTTTTTAAAGTTATTAATGCAGACGGATCCGTACTGAACGGAGCCTCCGTCTGCATTAATATGATCGGATCCGTTCAGAACGGATCCGATCAAGCGCAAGTGTGAAAGTAGCCTAACACATTAAAAATATGACCTGTTTTAGGTAGCCAGTGATTGTGTGCAGGGCACAATCACAAATTACTGAACAATGCACAGGCAGTTATGTTTATAGCAATCTCAAGCATAACTTCGATGCAATGAACTTGCCAGCGTAAGTACAAAGTACGCCGCTGTCACTAAGTGACTTAATTTTTTTAAAAAAGTATCAAAAATCATATTTTATGGGGAGTGGACATGGGTGCGGGGGGGCCGGGGCGGGTGTCCCTGAATGGCAGTTTGGAAATGTGGTCACCCTAGTTTCTCCACCCCACCCGTCCCACTAGAAAGTTCTAGTCTAGTAAAAACTGTATATAAGGAAAGCAGTCAGAGCCCCTAGTGTGCTGCAGTTAGGGAACGGTGCTTGGAAGAGGAGACTCTGCCAGACTCCTTGGTGACCAGAAGAAGATGCTGAGACGTGGATACGCTGCCACAGACCCTGGATCTCCAGCCTTGGACCAGGGTACCAGCCTCATAAGAGAAAGAGGGACGGCTAGCTCAGGCCTTTCCTCAGCATCAAATCCTTCTTCTGCCAGGGAGGAGACTGGAGAAGCCCGCCCAATGCCTCACCTGTATTGTTTTGCACCTGAATTCCTCAAGTAAAGAAGCCCCCTGGTTACTGCAGACCCTGACTCTCTGGACTTATTTCCCATTGGGGTGCACCACGCTTGACGATCTCTTCCTGAGGGCAGCAACACGTGGTGACACCTCAACGGTGTCCGGGGGACCCAGCGTAGCGTTGGGGCCACCCCAAACCCGGCCAATGCATATGTATATTATTACGGTCCGCAAAACACAGATCTGCAAAAAAAAATACGGATGATGTCCGTGTGCATTTCGTATTTTGCAGAACGTAACAGCTAACTCCTAATACAACAGTCCTATCCTTGTCCGTTATGCGAACAATAATAGGACATGTTTTATTCTTTTGCGGAACGGACAAATAGAAATGGAATGCACACAGAGTAACTTCCGTTTTTTTCTGGACCCACTGAAATGAATGGTTTCGCATACGGTCCGCAAAAAAAAAAAAACGGAACGGACACGGAAAGAAAATACGTTCATGTGCATGAGCTCTAATTATTTTTCTAGAGCGGCTGATCCATCGTGCTAGTTTTATACCAGGCCCAGTATATTCACACTAGACGAAGCCACCAGGGACAAGATACTACAAAGGACGCTCCGTGCAGC
Source organism: Bufo gargarizans (assembly GCF_014858855.1). NCBI lineage: Eukaryota > Metazoa > Chordata > Amphibia > Anura > Bufonidae > Bufo > Bufo gargarizans. The sequence goes on from NC_058083.1 coordinate 8,154,532, forward strand.
AGAGGTCTACACGTGGAGGAGACGGGGATGTGACTGGTATTAGATACGCTGTGAGATTCGCCAGGTGGAATGTGCTCAGCCTCAGGCTACGGTAAATAGATGATGACATCTGGAGGAATCCTACAACTGAATGCGATTAATAAAATATCTTCCATACACAGAGGCAGCTAATTAATCACAATTACTAATCTGTCATGTCTAGAGTGTAGTGATGTAATCAGCGCATGCCTGGACCTGAACATGAACATTAGAAGATCCTCAAAGTTTAACTCTTCAAGGGGAATTCCACTTTTTTATTAGTAGAACTTATCTAGTTTATTAGAGGATTCTGACTTTGAAGGGGGGGGGGGGGGGGTCCCTGACTAGGACAATCTAATATAAGCCTGAAGGAGAGCGGCTACAAAGAGCATCAGATCCATATATTACATAGACGGTCCATTTCTTTCAACTTTGTAATACCTCAGTTCTCCTGTGGAGGCGCTGGAGAAAAATGGAACACTTTCGGCTGGACTTGCCCACAGACAGGATTAAAATGCAGGCCTGGTATTTTAAAACACACAAGTCTGGTTGCTGTGTGGTGAATGTGAAATATGTTTGTGCGCCCCCTACCCTAGTGCTAATGATATATTTGAATGGACATTACATTCAGAACTACCAAACATACAGGAGTATATAGTACTATATACGTGTTATATCCAGTGGTTTGTTCTCTAACCTAGATGTTTCCTCATTTGCAGATCGCCATGATGACATCTTTCAGTCACTTTGTAGAGTTTACCCCCCTCCTGGTGCCCCAAAAGTATTATCCTGCTGCTGCCCCCAATACTGTGCACCCCAATGCCCCCAAGTACTATACCTCAGAAATGACAGAATCACACAACTAGTCCACCACGAACTAATAGTGCTTCCAAAAGTCCCACCAATAGTAATTCTCTCCAAGAGTGTCCTCATAAGTAAATGTGCCCACTACAGTGATAATGCTCTCCTTTATTAGTAGTGTCCTTCATACTGTGCCCAATAATAATAATTCATCCCACAGTACAACCAGTAGTAACAATGCCCCATAGTGTCCTCTGTAGTGAAAAGGAACTCTAAAGTGCCCCTAGTAGAAACCAGGGCCCCTAAAGTGCCCCACTATGTTTTGGCCTAGCGACGACCCATGATCTGGTGGCCCACTCCAGCATCGGCCTTTTATGATATTTGCTCAAATGGTGGTCAACCCTGCCCACAGATTACTTGATGATCATAAAAATTCTGCTGGTTGCGGTTTAGCACCCCCTGTCAGATGTAACCAGATATAGCTGGGCTCTGATTCTGGAAAAGTTATATAGAGGAGAGCTCATATAAAAAGGAGGTTTGGCACCACATGAGAAGAGTGTGGGGCCGTGATTCGCATGAGGTGCTAAATCTGAGCGCTGAGGGTCTGTGTTGGGTATAGACTGGAACCTGGCCACCTGGAGAGGTGAGCTTCTTCTCCTGCAGGAGAGGTGGAAGGCACTGGAGGCTTCAGTAAAGTGGTGTACTGGAGGGTCGGAGATGTGTCAGGGGCCTGTGTGGAGTTGAGGAGAGGGGCCGCTTTTCAAGATTGTGAGGAACTAGACAGTACTGGGTGGAGTAGACAATAGGACTGGGTGACGTAGTAGGAGACCTTGGGAGTCAAGGCCAAGGTGGGAAGGCTGACCTACAGTTGGAGATGGTGAGTGACTATAGAGTAGATCTGAAGTACGGTCCGGTTGTCCCTACTGGAACTGCCTACCAATGACTTGGAAGGAAAGTGAGTGGACACGATTGCTGTTGGATGCCCAGTGGATGCTGGGAACTCGGCGGAAGTCTGTGTGAAGCAACATAGTTCTGAGGGTAAGATGAAAAGGGACCTGGGAAAGAAGGCTAGGCACGCTGTTCCGGGTGCTGGGAGGTGTTATGGATAGGGGGTATAGCCAAGAATAAATAGGGCATGGTAGGTGAAATGGGAAGTGGGGACAAAGCTGGAGCATAGAAAGGGGCCGTGACCAAGTGTAAATGGGGTATGATATGTGAAAATGGGTAAATGATTATGGTTATGGTTATGTCAAACATCCCCCCCAGCCCCACCGGACAGCTTTTAAAACTTGGCAAGGAAGTTTAAAATTCACAGAGCATGCCAATTTCTAAGAAGATTTTGTTAAAATCTCATCCACTTTGCTGCTACTTTAAATGCTGCAGATATTCCAACCGCAAATCCAGACAGAAAATCCTCAGAGTATCCGCCATGTGTGAACATACTCTTCATACTGGTTATTCTGAACCATTAAGAAATTGTGCCACTTTACATGTACTAAAACCAAGATTTCCTCATATTCTATAAAAAAAATCTTAGGTTACTACTAGATTATCCCTGCCGCAACGTAAATCAGAAAACCAGAGTCTGGAAACTGTAAGGACTAGTGCGCCACCTGCTGGTCTTGTGTGTGTATCTCATCATACTGTATATGCATCACAGTGCTAAGGACCATGACGATAGGATTCACATCCATGTCCGTGGTACAGTGCCTTCTGTTTTTCATCCATTACACTGTCCATGATCCATCCGTGTTTGATCCGTGCTTCCAACATAGTCAGTCCGCGTGTCATCAGAGTTTCACGGACACGGCTAGGCTAAAAATGTTGCCATCGCTCCGTGAAAAACACAGACTAAACACCAAAAATGGCCACAATCCAAAAATGCATGAACTATTAAAATATAAATGTATTTATCCCATACGGTGAACGCTGTAACGGAAAAAAATTAAATCATAATGGCCGATTCGCCATTTTTTTCATTGCTTCACCTCCCGAAAGAAAGTGATCACATACACGCACCAAAATCATCAATAAAAACTACAGGTCGGCCAACAAAATATGAGCGCTCACACAGCTCCGTAGATGGGAATATAAAAAAGTCAGAATATGGCGATGCAAAGAAAAACATTTTTTTTCCCAAGTTATTTTTTTTCAGTATAAATACACAAAAAAAGCTATTTAAATGTGATATCGCTGTAATCGTACTGCCCCAGGAATGAAGGGAACAGGTCAGTTTTAGCACATAGAGAATGCCTTAAAAATGAAACCCATAAAACTATTGTGCATCTGTGTTTTTTTTCACAGTTCTACCCCATTTGGAATTTTTTTCCCAGTTTCCCACTACTTCATGAGCAACATTAAGGCCTCTTTCACACGGGCGTCACGTTTTGGCTCAGGATGCGTCCCGGATGCGTTGCGGCAAACCCGCGCGAGTAGGTATGCAATTGCAGTCAGTTTTGACTGAGATTGCATTCCGTTGTTCAGTTTTTATCGCGCGGGTACAATGCGTATTGCACGCACGTGATAAAAAACTGAATGTATTACCCAAACCCGAACTTCTTCACTGAAGTTCAGGTTTGGGTTCAAGGTTGTGTAGATGCAATTATTTTCCTTATAACATGGTTATAAGGGAAAATAATAGCATTCTTAATACAGAATGCTTAGTAAAATAGGGCTGGAGGGGTTAAAAAAATAAATAAAATTATTTAACTCACCTTAATCCACTTGTTCGCACAGCCCGGCTTCTCTTCTTTCTTCTTGACTTGGGTAAAGGACCTTTGATGACATCATTAAGCTCATCACATGGTCCATCACATGATCCATCACCATGGTGATGGATCATGTGATGGACCATGCGATGAGCGCAGTGACATCACCACAGGTCCTTTTCCTCAAAGAAGAAGAAAGAAGAGAAGCCGAGCTGCGCAAACAAGTGGATTAAGGTGGGTTAAAATATTTTACTAAGCATTCTGTATTAAGAATGCTATTATTTTCCCTTATAACCAGGTTATAAGGGAAAATAATAATGATTGGGTCCCCATCACGATCATCTCCCAGCAACCCGCACCGCATCCGCACTTGCTTGCGGATGCTTGCCATTTTTTCACGCAGCCCCATTCACTTCTATGGGGCCTGCGTTGCGTGAAAAACGCACAAAATAGAGCATGCTGCGATTTTCACGCAATGCACAAGTGATGTGTGAAAATCACCACTCGTGTGCACAGCCCCATAGAAATGAATGGGTCCGGATTCAGTGCGGGTGCAATGCGTTCACCTCACGCATTGCACCCGCGCGGAAATCTCGCCCATGTGAAAGAGGCCTAAATGGTGATATTAGAAAGTGCAACTTGTCCCACAAAAAACAAGCCCTCATATGTCTATGTGAACAGAAATAAAAAAAACGTTATGGCTCTGGAAAGGTAGAGAGTGAAAAACGCAAACACAGAAAAATCGGCATGTTCTCATAGGGTTAAGGCAGGGTTCACACCTGAGCATTTTACAACGCGTACATGAGCTTCTTTGGGGCGTTTTGTCGCGCGTTCCCGTACATAGACATTTGGGAACGCGCGACAATGGGCGTTCGCTTGTCTCTGTATGCGCGATTGTAAACGCCGGTACAATCGCGCATACAATCACGTTTGTTTGGGACGTATAGTGACCCCTCAGTCCAAACCCATGACAACTACGATTAGCCTCCCATGCCGCCTCCTGCATTTTAAAATAGCCTCCACTGTCTTACACTTTCCCGTGCACAGCGCTGAAAAATATCAGACACGAACCCTCCCCCCTGCTGTCAGATGGTCACAGTTCATGCGTAATTGACGCTAATGCATAAGGGTTTTTTGGGGCCATGCTGCGGAGCCCTGTATAATAGGCAGTGATGGTCAGTTTACAGTGTTTTCGCCAGCGAACACATGCGGGCTGCCATCTTTAGTAAGGTAGACTCACCCGTCCGGCGATGCACAGGTAAGCCCTTACCTGTGGCAGGAGCCGGTCTGAAATGAAATGTGGTCACCGGGAGCAGGCAATTCCGAGAACAGCCCGATGAAGGCCCCCGACGGCTGTTCTCGGAACTGCCTGCTCCCGGTGACCGCATTTGATTTCAGACCGGCTCCTGACGGGTGAGTCTACCTTACTAAAGATGGGAGCCCGCATGTGTTCGCTGGCGAAAACACTGTGAACTGTCCATCACTGATAATGGGTGCCGTTAACCTGTACAGAGTAAAAACAAGGGGCTGTGCCCCCTTCATTTCCAGAATCAGTTGGAGTCCCAAAGGACGGACCTTGTCCTCAACTAATCATAAAGTGAAGACACATCCCCCTAGCAATATGGGAAGATGGGAATACACCTTCCAAGGGGTTGCCCGGGTAAAAAAAAAGAGAAATGTCTGAAAATAAAATAACATTTTCCTAAAAAAATGTATACCTCGCCGCTCCCATTCCAGCGGTTCCTGTTCCCCTTTCCTGGCTTCTCTCAATAGGCAGAATATGGTGGGGATTAGTGAGGCGTGATAAAAAAAAAAAAAGTACAACATTTTGAGGCTTTTATTGCACAGACAACCCCATTAATTGGGGGGAGGGCAGATTATTCAACACAATCAATCAGCGTTTTATCAATGGTTGTCATGGTAACTGCTCATAAATAAGCATAGAATATATGATCAATTTCTCCATTCACCGGGTCCAAAAGCATGAAAGTGGGCTCTTCACCTTATAATACCTGGTACTCATTATATTATATATATACACTACTCACAAAAGTTAGGGATATTTGGCTTGTGGGTGAACCTAAAAGGCACTCTAACCTTTAGGCTACATGCACTCGACCGTACGTGTTTTGTGGTCCGCAAATTGTGAATCCGCAAAAAAAAACGGATGACGTCTGTATGGCATCCGTTTTTTGGGCGGATCCATTGTAACAGTGCCTATCCTTGTCTGCAAAACTGACAAGAATAGGACATGTTACATTTTTTTGCGGAACGGACATACGGATGCAGATAGCACACGGTGTGCTGTCCACATTTGCGAACCCATAGAAATAAATGGGTCTGCATCCTATCCGCAAAAAAAACGGAACGGACACGGAAACAAAATGCGTTCATGTGCATGAGGTCTTAGGCCTCTTTCACACAAGCGTGTCCGGATAAGGTCTGGATAAGGTCCGGATGCGTTGCGGCAAACCCGCGCGAGTAGGTACGCAATTGCAGTCAGTTTTGACTGCGATTGCGTTCCGTTGTTCAGTTTTTATCGCGCGGGTGCAATGCGTTTTGCACGCGCGTGATAAAAAACACATGATAAAAAACTGAATGTGGTACCCAGACCCAAACTTCTTCACAGAAGTTCAGGTTTGGGTTAGTTGTTGTGTAGATTGTATTATTTCCCCTTATAACATGGTTATAAGGGAAAATAATAGCATTCTGAATACAGACTGCATAGTACAATAGCGCTGGAGGGGTTAAAAAAATATAAATTATTTAACTCACCTTAATCCACTTGTTCGCGCAGCCGGCATCTCTTCTGTCTTGTTCTGTGAGGAATAGGACCTTTGATGACGTCACTACGCTCATCACATGGTCCATCACACGATCCATCAGCGTGGTAAAAGTTCATGTGATGGACCATGTGTTAAATTTATTTTTTATTTTTAACCCCTTCCAGCCCTATTGTACTATGCATTCTGTATTCAGAATGCTCTTATTTTCCCTTATAACCATGTTATAAGGGAATATAATACAATCTACACAACCTTGAACCCAAACCTGAACTTCTGTGAAGAAGTCCGAGTCTGGGTACCACAGTCGGTTTTTTATCAAGCGTGTGCAAAACTGACTGCAATTGCATACCTACTTGCGCGGGTTTGCCGCAACGCATCCGGACACACTCGTGTGAAAGAGGCCTTAGGGTTCATTCACACGACAGTTGTTTGGCCGTACATTGGGGGCTGCAATTTGCATATATGCGCATTCACACTATATATTATATACATATATGCACACACTATATATTATATACATATATGCACACACTATATATTACATACATATATGCACACACTATATATTACATACATATATGCACACACTATATATTACATACATATATGCACACACTATATATTACATACATATATGCACACACTATATATTACATACATATATGCACACACTATATATTACATACATATATGCACACACTATATATTACATACATATATGCACATACACACGATATATTACATACATATATGCACACACTATATATTACATACATATATGCACACACAATATATTATATACATATATGCAAACACGATATATTATATACATATGCACATACACACGATATATTACATACATATATGCACACACTATATATTACATACATATATGCACACACTATATATTACATACATATATGCACACACTATATATTACATACATATATGCACATACACACGATATATTACATACATATATGCACACACTATATATTACATACATATATGCACACACGATATATTACATACATATATGCACACACTATATATTACATACATATATGCACACACTATATATTACATACATATATGCACACACGATATATTATATACATCTATGCAAACACGATATATTATATACATATATGCACACACTATATATTACATACATATATGCACACACTATATATTACATACATATATGCACACACGATATATTATATACATCTATGCAAACACGATATATTATATACATATATGCACACACTATATATTACATACATATATGCACACACTATATATTACATACATATATGCACACACGATATATTATATACATATATGCAGATACACTATATATTATATACATATATGCACATACACACGATATATTATATACATATATGCACATACACATGATATATTACATACATATATGCACACACTATATATTACATACATATATGCACACACGATATATTATATACATATATGCAGATACACTATATATTATATACATATATGCACATACACACGATATATTATATACATATATGCACATACACATGATATATTACATACATATATGCACACACTATATATTACATACATATATGCACACACTATATATTACATACATATATGCACACACTATATATTACATACATATATGAACACACACACTATATATTATATACATATATACACACACGATATATTATATACATATATGCACATACACTATATATTATATACATATATGCACACACACACTATATATTATATACATATATGCACACACTATATATTACATACATATATGCACACACTATATATTATATACATATATGCACACACTATATATTACATACATATATGCACACACTATATATTACATACATATACACACACTATATATTATATACATATATGCACATACACACGATATATTATATACATATATGCACATACACACGATATATTACATACACATATGCACACACACTTCCTCATAGACGTCACATGATACATTTCGACGCAACCGAAGCCGAAGTAATGGTGTAAAACCTACAGCACATTTATCGCTGCGCTTCTCTGACGATTTTGACCTCTGCGTCACTCCGTAGAAGTCGCGGCGCCCTTTACTGCGCATGCTCTCTGTTAGACAGTCGCATGGGACAAACATGGCGCTGTGCGGGAGGTCATTGCTTCTCGTCCGGTACCGGGCAGGTGAGCCCAGGGATGCTCGGGGGCGAGTGGACGTGGATGTCATGTGTAATTCTGTACCGGGAAATACGGAGCACTGCTTCATATGTGTATTGTGTGTGTAATATATATGTAATCAGTGCTGTCATAACACAAGTTATAGCCGGTGAATACAGCACTTTTTCTCCTTGGGGTCTGTTCACACAGTGGATTTTTCCATTCGGATTTTAGCCCAAATTCTATCCTGATTCCTAATTTCTATGGTCCCATTACTGGCAGTGGGAGCCCTGTGCCATGTCCGCTCTGGCCGTGTGGGTCCATGTCCCGTACCCTTCCATGTGAACACCCTACAAGGAGGAGTTTCCGCATCAGGTTTTCTGCCGATTTGTCGTGTAATTCGCCCTCCGCTCTGCAGAGTAAAATCGACTATGAAAGTCCGCAATGTGAGCACACACTTCTGGTCTGGCTGCGGATTTACAGTTGCTATAATCACATCCACGTTGGCGCTACTACGTTTTTTTTTTTTTGTTTTTTTTTTGCGGAAATTCTATGTCGGGAAGATCTGCAGCATGTCCGCATTTTGTGAACATACCCTGAAGGGGGTAGTCCCCGTAGAGGAGAGCCCCTGAGAGTGAGCTGAATGCAGCGCTTCTGGTGTATCCTCCCTGTACGTTTTTTATCTGTTATCGTCACTTCTCTCCTCCTTACAGGAATTTTGACCCCTGCCAGACTCCTTAGCGATGGCGAGCCTACAGCTTTCAAGCCGCCTGTTAAACCATTAATTATAGATAAGAGAGCGTCACAGGAATCCCAGAAAAGGTGAGTGTACGGTAGGGAGGTTTACAACCCCCAACATAACTTGTGGGAAGGGGATATTTAAAGGGATTTTCAGTTACTTTACCATTGATGACCTGTCCTTAGGATAGGTGGTCCGTATCGGATCAGTGGGAGGTCTGACTCCTAGAGCCTCTGGCGGTTGTCAGATGGTCCTTGGGGCTGCTGGGAGTCAGACCCTGACCAGTCTGATATTGATTGTCTAAAGACCGCCCATTAGAGCCGTTGATGTCACTGGGATCACTGCTAGGTGAAAGCCTCCGCCTTGCAGTGTCTAAATGTAAACAAACAGCCCTTGTTTACACATTGATCAGGATCCCGATCAGTGTTACTAATGCCATCAGTTGGCATACGTTTTGCTGGATCCGGCAGGCAGTTCCAGCGACGGAACTGCCTGCCGGATCACTCTGCCGCAAGTGTGAAAGTAGCCTTAGTAAGATGCGCGCTGGAGTAAGATGCCTTTTAGAACCACAGAGCATCTTCGGGCAATGTGTTGCACTCCTGTGGGGCCCCGGCCAGCATGGCTGCTTCTGTAATCCGGCGTGTGGCGAATGCAATATAATTCCGCACTTTTTAATATACACTTCCACATTTTTACTTCTTGCAGGTTTCTGAGCCCAGAATTCATACCCCCTCGAAGCAGGAAAAACCCTCTGACGTACTATGTGGAAAGACAAGAGATGATCGAGAGGAGAAAAGTCCTGAACATTCCCGAGTTCTACGTAGGTGCGGGAAACGTTAGATGACTAAGATTTCAGATTGCCAGTATGTTAGATGGGGGAAGCTTCACCTCTGGGCACGGAGAGGTCGGTTTGCCCTGATTGTGCCAGGCTACGGCCCAGAGACATCTAAACCATCCATTAATGCCCTGGACTGTATCTGAGCCTGGAAATGCCCCCCCATATGCCCGGGCCCCTCACACTGATTCTACTTACCTGGCTCTCCGTGTTGCTCCTGGTCCTCGCACCGCCGCCGCTGCTTCTTCTCATCATCCGATGTCAGGGGGGGTAGCCAATGGCAGGCGGGGACGGGCCGCTCTAGCATCGTGCTGGGACCCCCACTGATCACGAGAACAGGGGCCCCGTACCCCCTGCAGCTCCCCTAAATAGAACCATGCTTGTGGCCACTCCTTTCATTTCTATGGAGTTCCGGACATATACGAGTACAGTGCTCACCTATCTCTGGAATTCCCATAGAAATAAATGGAGCTCTGTTCTTTTCAGGGGGGGCCCTTGTTCTCACGATTGGTGGGGGTCCCAGTGGAAGTGGTAGCATTTATCATGTAGAGAAAGTTAATACAAGACACTTACTAATGTTTTATTATTATCCATATTGCTTCCTTTGCTGTCTGGATTCATTTTTCCATCAAATTATACTCGCCGTGTTTCCATGGTTACGACCACCCTGCAATCCAACAGTGGTGGCCGTGCTTGCACACTATAGGAGAAATCACCGCTCTAATTGGTGGCTAGGACCATGGGAGCGCACATAAGCTGGTGCTTTCCCTGTAGTGTGCAAGCACGACCATCACTGATGGATTGCAGGGTGGTCTGTAACCATGGAAACGAGCAGTGTATAATGTGATGGAAAAATGAATCCACCTCAGCAAAGGAGGCAATATGGAGAATCACAATACATTAGTAAGTGCCTTGTAGTAACTTCCTCTACATGATAAATGCCACTTGCTGAGGAGAGACCACCCCTTTTAATGAAGTTATATAGATAATGATAGTAATCACTTTTGTCTACCATCAATAGGCAGCATTCTTGCCGTTACGGTGGCAGAACGTCATGCAAACGGAAAGAGCAGCAGATTTGTAGGAATCTGCATACACAGATCTGGGCGCGGCCTGGGAGCCACCTTTTTGCTGCGAAATATTATTGACGGACAAGGTTGGTAGTGATCGCAATCTTTTTAGGTTCTCATTTGTACTTCTACACTTAAATAGGAAGCAAGTATTCATTCTGTTTCTGTGGAAATCAGTCCCCTGATTTTCTTGACAGGCGGGATTACAATGCCAGATAATACCTCTATATAGATATCTTAGGATCAACCATTGACAATAGGTGATGTAACATGTTATCTACTCCCCATTCCCTGTACGGCGGCCTCTGCACACGCCACAGAGCATGCCCACAACACTCTCCCATAGAGGTCAATGAACATTTCCTAATAATCATGGACATAAAATAGAATATGTAAAATGTACAAGAATAGCATAAAAACAGAGTGTGGGGGGGGGGGGGGGGAAATTATTATTTATGTCATCCCCAGTGGCCCCGTTCTCCTAGTTAGCTGAGGGTCACGTGACCTGTGATGTCAGCTTCTCTCTCTGCTCTGATGTTCTGTGCACAAGCCTGAGGGAGCAGGAGGAGCGGCTCTGCCTGTGTGCATGAAACGTCACTGTGGGCTGTGCTGGTTGGAGAGACAAGCCACACCCCCTGCACGGCCTGATCTGCTGGCCACACCCTCTGCACTGCCCAATCTGCTGACCAAGCTGTCTGCCCTGTGTCTCTCCTCCCACTGGATTCGTCCGCAAAGATTAACCCCTTCTACTATCAGCAGCACAGACTCAGGGTTGGAGGCTCTGCCTCATGTACTGAGCAGCTACAGGGTTTCCTCTTCTCCAGGCAGTGAGGAGATGAATGCTGTGCACAGATCTTCTCTCCCTCCTCACCCTGCAAGCACTGAGCTGACAGAGACCAGAGGAGTCCTCTCCTCTGTACTCTTCTGCTGTCTGTGAGGAAGTGTCTGCAGAGCATTGCACAAGAAGAGGTAGGGGGAAGATCCTGTGTATATCAGCAATGTCATTGTACTGTCCAGCTGGGACTTGTAGTCCTACACATACAATATAAGTGTCCCAGCAGTCACACTGCAGACAGGGCATCACTTTTATTCACTCCCTTTGCAGAGGGGGGGGGGGGGAGAAAGGCAGTCTTTGTTCACACCCACAAATATTAATGTTACAGCTACATAAATTATCCTCACAGATCTGTGCTTGTTCTGTAGGAGTAGAAATAAGGTACGAGTTGTACAACCCTCTCATCCAAGACATCCAAGTCTTGAAGCTGGAAAAGAGAGTGGATGACAAGTTATTCTACCTGCGGGACGCCCTCCCCGAATACAGCACTTTCGATGTTAATATGAAGCCAATCATTTCCCACAACTCAGAAGTTCCATTGAACCAGGTGAGCAACTGTACCTGAGCGCTCATAGGTACTGTCACCGTGTGCGTACTCACATAGGATGCGATCTTTGTGATGGGTTCCCATTAGAGGGCTTTCCAGGATTCATATATTGATGGCCTATCCCCAGGCTAGGTCATCAATATCTGACCAATGGCAATAACCAGCAGTTGGACGCAAATACTTATTATTGCTAAAGTTATGATGTGCGAGAGCTGATTTCTATATCTTGGAGAATAGCATAAATACCAACTTCTTAAAGGAGGTTCTAATACAAGGCTCTTACTAATGTACTGTGATTGTCCATGTTGCTTCCTTTGCTGGCTGGATTCATTTTCCATTTCATTATACACGGCTCGTTTCCATGGTTATGACCACCCTGCAATCCATCAGAGGTGGTCGTGCTTGCACGCTATAGAAAAAAGCACCGGACTCTCTGGTGGGAGCTCACATAGGCTGGTGCTTTTTCCTTTAGTGTACAAGCACGACCACTGCTGCTGGATTGCAGGGTGGTCATAACCATGGAAACGAGCAGTGTATAATGTGATGGAAAAATGAATGAAGCCAGCAGAGGAGGCAATATGGAGAATCACAATACATTAGTAAGGGCCTTGTATTAACTTCCTGTCTATAATAAATGCTATTGGCTGAAGTGAGACAACCCCTTTAAGGCTACCTGCACATGGATGGGGGTTTACAAACGCCAAACAGAGTTTCTGTGTATGGATTTCTCCGCATTTCCACACCTGTTACTTGTAGATTTTGTTGCAGTTTTGCCCGATCTCACTCTTTGCAAATATACAAATAGTGTATATTACATGAGATTTGTCAAATCTCACTCACTTTGCTGTGGTTCTGAAAGAAGAAGGTATATTCCAGCATCCAATTTCCAGCAAGCCCCCATTCTGCGGGGATGACTTACCTGCTCCTTGGCTCCCGAGATGTCAACATCTGGTTTGACATCTCCGCAGCCAATCACAGGCTGTAATGGTGTCAGGCTTCCCTTGCAACCATTTGTCAAGACGCAGGGGAAGCCTGACACCAAGGCCTGTGATTGGCTGTGGTTAACACCCACACCCTATATATTTTTTTTTTTTTTTTTTACAACCCCTTTAAACAATCTTCTAATATGAGTAGGTTCATTAACAAGTCTAATGTTGGGTCTTTACTTCGTCCTCCTTAAGATGCAAGTGAAGATGAGGCCACGACCTTGGTCCAAACGTTGGGAACAGGAAAAACACAACATTAAAGGGATCAACTTCGATTACTATCTTCTGGAGAAGCACAAGGAGAGAGCCAAGAAGTCGGCCAGGCCGTGGGACAAGTTTGACATGTTGAAGGAATACGACACCAGCAAAATAGAAAAGGCGATATTAGAGGAAATCAGCCAAAAACTATCACAGCCTGATGGCAGAACCAGCTGAAGAGCAGGGTTCGACATGGCGTGGAGATTATTATATGTATCATGTGAATAAATGGTTTATACAGACGTGCTCCATTCATTCGGGATCACCACTGTAATGATTGTTTATCCCCTAGTCTTATTTCTTGATGCAAACCCTTTAATCAGGGTGTAATGTAACATTCTATGTTCTAACACCTTAGCCCACGACTACTCAGGCTGCTGTATCGTACACCAGTCTAAGGAGATAATTGGAGTGATTTGTGCCCACTCTATTAGCCTCGATGCAAAATGATGTAACTACGTTGTTTGCGTGTAAGGATGTATGGAGCAGCTTCACGAGCTGAGCCGGCTCCATACACGGTGGGTGTCGGCTGTGTAAGACGGCTGCCACCCAGGTTCAATAACTGGGAAGAGATGACCCTAATCCTGGTCATTTAACCCCCTGTGACAATAGCGCCCATGCCATCTGAGAGCTTAGAGGGAGCAGGCTCGCCAGTTCTCCAGTCACAACCCCCATCATGGAAGAGCAATCCAAATAGATACTATGGCAGCCTGGGGCTTTGTGAAGGCTCCCAGCTCTGCCATAGCAAGCCTGCAATAGTATTTGTCTCAAAATGTCCAAACTACTAAAATAAAACATTTATCGTGCGAAGTGAACGCTGTAATGAAATAAATATAACGGACTATTTGCTGCTTTGTGGTCACAAAGAATAAAGTGATCAAAAGGTATCGCTGTACTCATGCTGACCCGAAGAATAAGGTTGTCTAGTCATTTCCGCTTATGAAATTAATATGCGATTCATTACCACGGACCATGATGCCTTTAGAGGCATTCCGTTATTTATTCCGTCATAATAGAAGTCTTTGGCCTGCATAACGGATCCATCCTATTTCCGTTATGCAGCCCATAGACTTATGACTGAATGCCTCTAAAGGCGTCATGGTCCGTGGTAATGGAATCCAAAACGCAATTTTTTTACAAGTAAACAAATTTCAAAATATGAAATTTGAGCATCTCTTATTTCTCGTGCTTTTTTCCATTGGGGGACACAGACCATGGGTATAGCTTAGAGGTATTAGTAGGAGGGACACTATGCAAATGAAAGAGCTCCTCCTCCTCGGGCTATACCCCCAGACTCCACCAGGAGGAACTCAGTCTTTGCTTAGTGTCTGGTGAAGGAGGTTGACACTCTCTGATTCTACTCCTTTTTGTTATTTTTATTCTAGATGGGGACACAGGTCGGCATGGCGCCTTCCTGGTCCCCCGTGGAGTGCCCGCCGCCGTCTTTGGGACGTTGCCTGGCTGCCTCCATTTCCCCCCAAGAAGATAAGTGGATCCGGGCTCGACCTGTTAGCTCCGGCATCCCACCAGCTGCTGGGACGCCTGCTGCCTACCCTCCTCCAGAGCACTGTTCTCCTGGATTGGAGTCAGAAGTCTGAAGAGGCGCATCCCTGCTGGTCTGGACATCGAGGGAGCATGCTGAGCAGATAAGTGTTGCCCAATCCCTCCCCCTCCCTCTGTGTCTATTTGTCTGTGGCTACCTGGGTGAACTTGAAGAAGGATCCTGATGGGGCACTTTCTTCATTTTGGCACTGGAGTACTGGCATCTCTTCCCCCTTAAACTGTGGGCTTCAGCGCTTCTCTCGTCGGGCCTTGGCTGCTGCGCTCCCTCAGCGCCCGCCGGCAGGCCGCTCCTCCACGTGGTGTTTGTTTAAATCACGCGCGCGCTTATTTCCGCGCGCGTGCGCTTATTTTCGCGCGTGCGCTTATTTTCGCGCATATTTTCGCAGCGCGCTATTTTTCGCGCGCGCTTATTTTTCGCGCGCTTTTTTCGCGCCATAATGACGCGTTCGGGGAGGCGGAGCCTCGGCATGCCGCTCTGACTCTCCTTACACCGGAGACTCTGTTTGCTCATGGCCGTGCAGCTCCTCATCACTCTACTCCGTTTTGTGCCAGGCAAGCTGGTAGCTCAGTGGTACTGCTGCTGCTGCCCCATGTCCAGGCTTTCTGAGTTCAAAGCCCCTTTCAGCCTTCAAAAATTGTTTATATTATTCTAGATGGGGACACAGGTCGGCATGGCGCCTTCCTGGTCCCCCGTGGAATGCCCGCTGCCGTCCTTGGACGCTGCCTGGCTGCCTCCATTGCCCCCCAAAGAAGACAAGTGGATCCGGGCTCGACCTGCAGCTCCGGTATCCCACCAGCTACTGGGTCTCCTGCTGCCACCCTCCACCAGAACACTGCACTCCTGGACAAGGAGTCAGAAGCCTGATGAGGTGCATCCCTGCTGGTCCTGGAGTCGAGGGAGAAGTTCTGCAGGAGAAGTTCTGCAGGAGCAGATAAGTATTACCTGCATCCCTGCCTTACCCCCCTCCTCCACCCCTCCTCCACGTCCCTGGGGGCCTGCGGTCCCCGCTTGGGCATCTGCCATGTCCAGCGCGGCCGCTAAATTGGTCTTAGTCGCCAAGGCAACCATGTCCTTTAATCCTGTGGCGCTAACGACTCCATCTCTCTCAGTGGTCCCCACAGTGGGTGACTGACTACGAAGAGGCAGCGTGAGCGGCAGCATCCCACCTCGGATGTCTCCGTCTCTCCACCCCCCTCACCTCGCCGGTGGCGCTTGCGGACTGCTCTTCCCCCTCCCTAGGGAGAGTAATCCGAAGGAGAATTATCCGGCTCGGACGAGCCAGGTCCTTTTTGGACTATAGGGCATTTTCAAATCCTGTGACGCCAACCACCTCTCTAAGTGGTTTTCCACAGAAGACGCCCGACTACTAACAGGGAGCGTGAGCAGCAGCATCCCTCCTCGGATGGCTCTGGCTCTCCCCCCCCCCCCCCCCCCCTCGTCTAGAGGCGCGTTCGGGCGACTCTCCCCTCCCTTAGGGAGCGCAAGTCTGAAGGAGAATTTCCGGCTCTGATTAGGTCATGGAGCGGGACCCCTCGCCTAAGCTCTCCACCAGGGTGGCTGACTTAGTGGTGACTGTCCGAGACACCTTTATTCTCCAAGGGGATTCTCCTCCTTCCACTGGTCAGGAGTTCCCCCTTTTTCCGTCCAGGCAGTCGGAGACTACCATGTTCCCGGTCCATGAGGGATTTTTCCGCGGTCATGTCCAGGGCCTGGGGTGGTCTTAATAAGGTTCTCGACCACCCAGCGCATGAATATACTTTCCTTTCCCTGCTGACGGCGAGGAGAGGTGTCTCCTCCCCCTAAGGTGGATCCTCCGGTGGCCGGATTAGCCAATTATGTGGCCCTTCCTGTCTTAGTCAGTTCCTCTTTCCAGGATGCTGTAGACAGACGCATAGACTCTCTTCCAGGTCCTTTTTTCGCTGGCAGCGCGTCCCTGTGACCTACCTTTCACTCAGCAGGGGTAGCCAGTGCTCTCTCGGTGTGGTTACAACACCACCACCAGGAACTGGCGGTACGAGATGCGGCTACTAACACACTGGAGTTGGTTCTCCAGATGTCTCAGGCTTCTAAGATTCTTTGCGAAGCTTCTAGGGACATTGTTTCCCTCTTTGCCCGCAGGTTGGCCATCTCTGTCACTCAGCGCGAAGAGATTTGATTGAAGGTGTGGGATGCTGACGCCTCCACCAAGCGTTCCCTTGCTAATCTCCCCTTTGGGGTTTCCAGACCTTATGGGGATCAGCTGGACGAGTTCATCTCTGCATGCCTTTTGCCGTTTCTCATCTGGTAGGCCGTCGCCTGCTTCCTCCGCCGGGGGTCTCAGGTCGCCCGCAAAGAGCCCTTCCTTTGCACCAGCCTTCCCGGCACTAGAGGGCCCAGTCAGCCCGCCCTGCTGCTCCTAGGCCTATCACATGTCCCGATTGCGGAATCCCACCATCGATTCCTGCGCTTCGCCATTATGGGTCGACACTGTCAGTTTGTCGCCCTTCCTTCGGGTTGGCGACCACCCCGCGGGTCCTTGCCACGGTCCTGGACCGCTCATGGCGCTTCTTCGTACCAGGGGCATTCCTTTGCTGCCCTATCGGGACGATATCCGGATAGAGGCCCCCCTCTCTACCGCAGACCACGGACAGCGTCCGGATCACTGTTCAGACCCTGGAACGGTTCGGCTGGCTGGTAACTTTCCCAAACTCCTGCCTCTTCCCGTCCCAGAGGCTCTCCTTCCGGAGGGTGATTTTGGACACCTCGGCTGCCTAAGTATTCTACCAGCCTTCAAGTCCTCCCAGGTCCAGGGGGCAGTGTCGCATCTGCTGCGCTCCCCGTGCCTCTCCATTCGGGAATACTTGCAGGTCCTGGGTCTTATGGTAGCCTCTTTCGAGGCCTTCCATATGCCCAGTTTCACACTCGCCTGGCGCAACAGGAGATCCTTTACCTTTCAGCGGGTTCGGGCAGCTCTCCCTTGGTGGCTGTTCCCAAAGAACCTGAGGTCGGGGAGTTCCTTTCTCGCATTCTCCTGGACGATCGCCGCCACCGATGCCAGCATCCTGGGTTGGGGGGGGCGTTTTCCAGTCTCGCACGGTTCAAGGAATTTGGTCGGCGGCAGAGTCTCGCCTTCCAATCAACTTTCTGGAACTGAGGGCGATTTTTTCCGCTCTCTCTCTCCTATTGGACCTCTCTCCTTGCGGGCCTCCCAGTGCGGGTTCAAACGGGCAATGCCGCGTGGCCTATATCGACCATCAGGGCGGGACCCGCAGCCGGATGGTGATGCAGGAGGTGAAGAGAATTCTGACGTGGGCGGAGACGCACGTTCCGGTGTTGTCAGCAGTTTGCATTCCAGGAGTGGACAACTGGACAGCGGACTTTCTAAGCCACAACACGGTGGATCCAAGCGGGTGGTCTCTGCATCCAGAAGGGTTCGAGGAAATCTGCCACAGATGGGACCGTCCGGATGTGGACTTAATGGCGTCCGGGTTCAACAACAAGATCCCAGTGGTCCTGGCTCGCGCCCGAGATCCGGAGGCGTACGGATGGATGCGCAGGTGTCTCCGTGGCAGGACTTCAGCCTCCTCTGTTTTCCTCTCCTACCAAAGGGTCTACGCCAGTTCGAGGCGGAAGGGACTCCGACCGTTCTCATCACCCCAGAGTGGCCTCGCCGCGCGTGGTTTTTTCGGACGTGGCTCGGTTGCTGGCGGACGCCCCATGGCCTCTTCCCGACGGACAGGACCTACTGTCTCAGGGCCCGTTCTTCCACCGGAATTTGCGGTCTCTTCGTTTACCGGCAGTGACTGTTGAAACCGCCATCCTGATAAAGATGGGGTTCTCGGATTCAGTGGTTAGGACCATGATCAGTCCGGGGAAGTCTTCTTCCTCCCGGATTTACTATCGTACCTGGATGGCCTTCCTATCCTTTTTTGAGGGTTCGGGGTTCCCTCCCCTTCGGTTTTCCATCTTGATGGTACTGTCTTTTCTTCAGTCTGGGCTTGTGCAGGGACTGTCGCTTAGTTCCCTGTAAGGTCAGGTTTCGGCGCGGGCCGTCAGAGGTCCCTTGCTCTTAAGGGTCCGGTGGTGACCTTTCTTCGGCGGTGGCGCATTCGGTTCCCCGTATGTTCCCCCTTTGTCTCCTTGGGATCTCAATTTGGTTCTGCGCGCTCTGCAGTCGGCCCCCTTCGAGCCTTTGAGGAGGGTCTCTCTGACTGTTCTCATCTGGACTTCCTTGTGACCATAGCTTCTGATACAGCTACATAGCGTAGTGATTAAAGTTCTGGGCTATTATGCAGTGGCTGTGAGTTCACGTCCCATCACGAGCTTTTAAGTCAGACTGGTGTCGGAGCTGGCCGCTCTTTCCTGTCAGGAGCCTTTCTGGTTTTCCACCAGGATTAAGTTGTGCTCCGTCCAGTCCCCTTCTTTTTGCCCAGGGTGGTCTCTCCCTTCCGCCTTGATGAGGATCTTGTCCTGCCTTCCTTTTGTCCTTCTCCGGCTAACCCCAAGGAATGCACTCTGCATTCCCTGGATGTTGTACGGGTCCTGGAGGTGTGTCTCGCGGCTACTGCTTCCGTCCGCCGTTCTTGGCGCTCTGGATCTGCTTGGCTATTTCCGCGGCTTGTCACGCTTGTGGTGGAGTTCCCCCGGCTAGAATTGCCGTTCTCTCCATTGGGGCGGAGGGGGCTTCCTGGGCAAGACGCAGTCGTGCCTCTGCGTCTCAGCTGTGTACGGCGGCCACCTGGTCGTCCTTGCATACCTTTGCAAATTTTTGTCAGTTGCATTCACTGGCTTCGGCTGATGCGGCTTTGGCCGCAGGGTTTTGCAGGCTGTGGTTCCTGTTTGACCGTTGGGGCGTTCCTCCTGGCGGTGCTGGTATTTTTTCCCACCCCATGGACTGCTTTTGGACGTCCCATGGTCTGTGTCCCCCAATGGAAAAAAGCACGAGAAAAGGAGATTTTTGTGAAACTCACCTGTAAAATCTTTTTCTCGTCTTTTCCATTGGGGGACACAGACCATGGGTATAGCTTAGAGGTATTAGTAGGAGGGACACTATGCAAATGAAAGAGCTCCTCCTCCTCGGGCTATACCCCCAGACTCCACCAGGAGGAACTCAGGCGTTGCACAAGCAGTAGGAGAAGGAGCAAGAAAAAATCATGGAAACCATCGGACCAAGCCATAAGGTCCAACCAGAAACAGAAAAACTGAACTAAAGACCCCTCCTGCAACAGGAATAATGGGTGGGAGCTGTGTCCCCCAATGGAAAAGACGAGAAAAAGATTTTACAGGTGAGTTTCACAAAAATCTCCTTTTTAAACATACAGTAGATGCCTCTTGGAAAATTGGCCTGGTTTTTAAGGGGTAGTAAAAAAAAAAAAAAAGCGCACAGCTGAACAAGTAATGAAATCGTATCTATGCCTGTTATGAGCAGATCTACATTTGCATCACTTTTAGGCTGGATTCACACGTCCGTGTGATACCGGCCTGGATTTCTTCCGAGTGCAGGAGCACACAGCGTCATTGGTTGCTATGAGGCCGTGCGCTTCCTGCTGCAGTACAGTAATACACTGGTATATATCAGGACGTGTGAATCCAGCCTTAGGCTTTCTGCTTATTTACCACTTGGGGACCACCTGATCGTACGGTCCCCATTTATATTCCTGATCATCCCTCCAGCACATCCTTCTCCAGTCCTAGTGATTATGAGATCAATGGCAGCCGGATGTCTGCAGGGTCTTAGCAGACCCAGATTAGCTCTGCAGTGAGAGCCTTGTAAACCTCCTGGGGCTGTATCCCCCTTGGAACTGGAGCTGAGGCTTCATTCACATCTCCGTTCTCAGATCCGGCAGGATGTTCCGGAACAGAGAAACCTGCTGGATCCTCTACTTCACCACTGGATCTCCATTGACTGCAATGTAGTCCGCCCGATTTCCAGTATAAATGCTGAGTTTCGGCCAGATAAAAACCATTGCACGAACGTTTTTTTTTTTTTTTTGTCCAGCCAGAAGGGAAACAAGCCTAATATGTCAGCCCCAAACACAGAAGAAATCAGCAATAAAAATGTCATGATAAATGTCCTCCAAAAGTCTTGTATGACCTTATGGAGGCGGGGGACAAAAAAAAAAAATTGTCACCACATATTCTAGCCCCACACACGGCAACCTAAACTATATATCGCCTATGTCAAAATGACAGTTATGGAAAGGCGATAATTATTTTTACACTGAAGGAGTCAGGCTAGACTCCGAAACGCGTCTGGTGATACCCATGACTACCCGCTTGTCCAGAGAATAAAAAGGACGTTATATAACAGATCTATAGGAAGCGTTTCCACATAACTAAACAGCCCATTCATTCACCGCGGCCTCCCTGGCACAAAACCGATCAGAAGAAACACTACTACGCTGACTTCTCATAGGATCACGTGTCCCGCTGAATTTTCTTAAAATACCACGTGAGACACCGAGCCGACACTGAACCTGCCGGGCGCAAGGCGCTGAATCCGCTGTGTGCAAGAAGACACCAGTAAGGTAACAACAGGCAGTGTACTCGCTCCTTGTGGGACGCCACAGGAGTGACTCAAGACACCAGCCCACTACTGGATCCTTGACAATATCTGTTGGGCATCATAGCAATTGTTTTATTATTGCTTTATCTTTTATTACTGATCAGCTGAATTGACCGACTGAGTCCTTCCAATAGGAGTACTGACTATTAACCTGTCTGTGGCCATATTGACTATCACCATTTTTAACCTCCAGACTACCGTGCTTTTTTTGTGATTTTATATTTTTGTGACCTTATTTGATACTTTTAACTATATCTTCTTCATATATTCTCCTTTTTGTATATATCCACATTGCTTTTTTTTACTATATTAGGAGTACAATATCATTTAATTCAACTATCACCTGTCCTCCCCTTAATTACCAGATACAGTGTGCCAGTCTACCAATAAAAACCTTGTTTTTACATTTTACCAGGTATATATAATAAAAATAAAAAAAATACAAATATTAATATACTTTTCTCGCCCATATTCATTGGGGGACACAGGAACCGCGGGTATAGCTATGTCCTCGTTGACACTAGTAAAAGCTGTTAGCTCCTCCCCCGGCAGCTATACCCCCTCCAGCCTGGAGAGAGAGCTTCAGTTTTTTTTCTAGTGTCAATAGGAGGCAAGACTATTATTTTTTTCCTTCTTTTCAGATGGGAAACAGCGGACGCCTCGCCTCCCTGTTCTCCCGGGGTAGAGTTGCGCCAGCGCCGGTCACCCGCACTGCTGCCTCCCCCACAGAAGACAATGTGGACCAGGGCAGCCTCGCTCCCCTGCATCCCGCCAGCCAAGGGGTCACCCATCCAAGCCCCCCTTTTCCAGCATCCTGCCACTACGGTGCCAGTAGCTGAAGGGGTGACCCTGCTGGACCAGAGGTGGGGTAAAGATGGCGGCAGAGAAGAGAGGTGAGTGCACGGGATTAGGTGAGTATGTTTGACCCTCTGGGTTGGTCTCCCCCTCCCTCGTGGTGGCAATAGTCTGCGAACAGACAGGGCTGCAGCATAGCCCAGCACCTGCAGCCATTCCAGCACCCCTGAAGTATTCCCCTCCGGCACAGGTCGTTTGGTTGATGATTGAGTGGAGGACCATAATGGTATGCTGTATGCATTCTGGCGCGAATTTGGACCTGACGTAATTCCGATTATCATGCAGGGAGTGCTCCCACTCCCCTACAAGGCGGCATCTACCCTTCGGGAGCTGACGCCGGGTTAGCCCTCCTGGCGCTCCCTCTTGTATTAACAATCAGGGGCATACTTATGCCTGCAACCATTTCCAGTACCACCCTGTCTGCCTGAGGCCATCAGCACCCCTCCTGTCTTTCCCTTCTCTCCTCTTGTCATTAGAAGGGACATCAGCACATGGGGGGTTAATACGCCGTAACATGCAGGGAGGGGAGCGCAGGAGTCTTCTGCTCCCCTCCACCCTCCAGAGTCTGCTGGCGCCGTTTACTGTTGCGGCACCTACCTCATTGCAACCCTCTTCGGGAGCGGACGACAGTCGGGCCGCTCCAGAGGGGGGTTAACTGCATATGTTCAGCCGGCACCGCGTCGGTGCTCCGGCCGCGATTTTCTTTGCCCAGCCCGCACTGATGCCCTGTTAATGCGACTCGGGTCCCTCTGCGCTCCTCCGTCCCTAATGCATAGTCCCGACCTCCCCCGCTGCAGACCAGGAACATGCACCGGCGGACAGGTCTCTTAGGGGGTTAATAACTTCCCTGACAGGAGTGAGGGGTGCGCTCTGGCGCGAATCCTTCCCGCCACCCGCCCCCAGAAGCCGCTGGGCCCGCCCCCTCCAGGACACCTTAACCCTTTCTGGCCAGACACTGAGGGCCAGCACCAGATTATTCTGAGGATTCTATCTCAGTGCAGGTGCTTCTATGTTATATAATTAACCCCTTCCTGTCCCTCTGCCCACTTGATGTTGGGCATCCAAGTTCTGGATTTTCCCTATCACGCCTGCGCACTACAATGGTGGATCTCCGGACTTCCCAATCTCCCTCCGGGGTCGTTTGGTTGGTTAAGCACGGACTGCGCAATCCGGTGAGTGTACCTTTAGAAGTTCCAATTCCACCCCCGTGTAGTTAGTTTGGTTGATAGCTCCCACCGGCGAGCCTGCGACTGCCATGGACAAGATTCTGAGAGTTAAAGGGAACCTGTCACCTGGATTTGGTGTATAGAGCTGAGGACATGGGCTGCTAGATCGCCCCTAGCACATCTGCAATACCCAGTCCCCATAGCTCTGTGTGCCTTTATTGTGTAAAAAAAACCGATTTAATACATATGCAAATTAACCTGAGATGAGTCCTGTCCCTGACTCATCTCATGTACAGGACTCATCTCAGGTTAATTTGCATATGTATCAAATCGGTTTGTTTACACAATAAAAGCACACAGAGCTATGGGGACTGGGTATTGCGGATGTGCTAGATGCCATCTAGCAACCCATGTCCTCAGCTCTATACACAAAAGCCCGGTGACAGGTTCCCTTTAAGACTGCACACAATGGGCCAGAGCAGGATATTTTCCTCCTCGGTCACCTCCACACCCCCACCCTTCCTCCCTAGGGTCACACTCAGTCGCACCCTCTTCTCCCTGGAGAGGTTCGGTCTGAAGGGGAAGGGGGGGGGGGATATCAGTGGTTCGGTCTCTGCTGTGATTCCGGTGCGTTCTTCCAAGATGGCGTCCGAGGTAGACCGCAATACTTGTCGTATGCATTACCCCCTTCCTTGGGTGGAGTATAACACTACTACTGGATGCTGTACTCCCTTGGATATTACCTCCCTCCATCGGGGTCTAACCGCACTAGAACTGTCAGTGCCGGCAGAAGGCGTTCCCCTTTTGATAGGTGGCGGAACTGCATTCCCACTGGGGTCAGTACTTACTGTATGCTTAGCAGCTTCCATAGGTGGCGCTATGGCATTATCCCTGGTTCAGTGTTTACTGTATGTCTTACCCCCTTACGTAGGTGGGGTATTGATACGGGACTCTCCATATGCCTTGCCCTTTCCGAAAGAGGCGTTCTTTCTCTACTTAGATTCGGTTCCTGCTGGATTCATTGCCACCCTTCATGGTGGCGTACTTGCACTATGACTGAGTGCAGTGCTTGCTGTCAGCATTACCCCCTTTCATTGGTGGGACAGTTGCAGCATTGCATTGCCCCTTCCCACTACCGTGGGAAATGAGCACACATCTTGGATGTTGCACTTTAACTACGCCGCGGCTATAGATGCCTTAGCTTCTTCTACAAGTGGAGCGTGTCTAGACTATGAGACTCACCACGCCAGGCAGAGCGGGGGTGCTGTTGCGACTCGCCGCCGTTGCTGGAGTTTCGTTCCTGGAACGGAACACCCCTTCTATTCTTCCTCCTCGAGGCAGGAGTTTTTTCTCTCTTCTTGGTCTGGTCGATATTTCCGGACCTTCTCTCCGCCGGTGATTCTTATATCATCTCTTCTACCTGTCCAATGTATTGATTCCTTGGCTTGCAGTTGGACATGCCTCATTCAGGCGTTTTTTCTTGGTAGTTTATCAGCCGGCTTCTCAGTCTCCCCACAAGCCTCTTCAGCTCGGGGGGACTTCGGTGGACCAATTACCGTTTCCGGAATTCCCCCCTTGAACTCTTGCGGGAGATGTCTCTCCGGCCCCGATCCTGGAATGTATTTTTTTCTTGTGGCTATCACATCCATCAGGCGGGTGTCCGGGTTGGGGTGCTCTCTTGCAGAGAATCTTCCTGGTTCTTCACAGGGATAAGCGATCCTCCGGCCCGTTTATTCCTTCTCCCGATGGTGGTCTCCGATTTCCATTTCAATGAAGAAATTGTCTTTCCATCACTGTGTCCGCACCCTAGGGAACGGGAGTTACACCATTTGGACGTTGTCAGGGCTCTGACTATTTATTTGCCAGCCTCCAGTTCCTTCCAGCGTACAGGCTCCTCTTTTTTCACATCCCGGAAGATCCTCGCAAGGTGTAGGCGGCCTACGGGGTGGCAATTGCACGTCTGCAATTGCTGAAGCATACTGCACCCGGGGCAGGGTTTTCCCCTTTGGTGTCAATCGGAGGATTCAAGGTTCGGCCGCGCAGTTGTGCAAGACTGCTACTGACCTCCTTTTGCACATTCACAAAATTCTCCAGGTGCATACTCATGTATCGGCAGGCACTGCCTTGGGTCGCATGGTCTTGCAGGCAGCAGTTCTTAGTTGCCTGCAGGGGTGCTTGCTCCATGTGTCTGTGGTTTTCCCTCCCTGTTGGACTGCTCTTGGACGTCCCATGGTCTCTGTGTCCCCCCAATGAATATGGGCGAGAAAACAAGATTTTTGTATAACTTACCAGTAAAATCTCTTTCTCGCTCTTCATTGGGGTACACAGCACCCACCCAGTATTGTTGTTCGGCCACAGTTGTGGCTGTTGCTGGTTGGAACCTAGTTTGGTTCTCGGCCTTGGCTGTTCCACGTTTTTTCGTTGGTTTACTTGCTTCTCCTACTGCATCTCACAAACTGAAGCTCTCTCTCTCCAGGCTGGAGGGGGTATAGCTGCCAGGGGAGGCGCTAACAGCTTTTACTAGTGTCAACGCCTCCTAGAGGACATAGCTATACCCATGGTCTCTGTGTCACCCAATGAAGAGCGAGAAAGAGATTTTACTGGTAAGTTTTACAAAAATCTCTTCTTTTTTTTTTTCAAAAAGTCTGAAAACCACCCAAAAAAGAATTTACATAACCGAACGAAAAAAAAAAAAAAAAAAAAAAAAAAAAAAAGGTAATGGCTTTCGGGGACTCATACTAAAAGAATGAACACTGGTTAAAAAGGGAGTTTTCCACCAGAAAATTCCCAGATAAACCGGGGCCAGAGTCTTGTAGGAATAGCTCAACTGAAAGTCATGATATCTTACATACTGAAGAAAAAGTACTTTTAATCCATATGCAAATGAGCAGTTACTGAGGGCGGGCCCAAGTCACTCTGCGCACCCTGGCTCCTCCTGCTTCCTCGGCCGGCCTCTCCTCCTTGATCGACAGGGCCAGGTTGTCTCGCATGACCCGTGCACAGACTATTACGAGGTGTATCTTATGCCAGCTTATTAAAACTGCCTTAAGAAGAAATGGTTAATAAATTCCCTCCAAAGCCTTTGGATATGGTTGTGCTTTCTATGTGAAGAAACAGTCCTATCCATTTATATGGACAGAAACACATGAAATGTTACACAGATTTAGCAATATGTGTGTGTTTTTTTTCTCCCTGAAACAGCGCCTCTCTCGTCCATGGGCCGTGCCTGGTAGTGCAGCTCAGTCTCATTCAACTGAACAGAGAGGAGCTGCAGAACCATACATGGCCCAGTACAACCCCCTTATCCTTTAGTGTTCACAGTTCAGTAATATTCACCATTAACAGGATGTGACCAGAATATCCCTTTTGGGTGGATCAGTAATAGACTTGCGCCATGGCGAGATGCATTTACATACATAAAATTATTTATTTGTTTACAAAACTAGAATTAAACAGACACCAGATCAGGTGACATTTCCTCTAAAAGCAATGTCGAAATAATTTACTGTCTAATAAATAAGCCTCATTGTGTCTTGTCCTTTCATTCAGTCGCAGGCCTCTCAGGCTTTATCTATGAGTGAATGGAAGAAGCAGGACTCCCAGGGCTCACTAAAAGGCCGCATTCTCCCAACCGTGGGACGGCCATGCCCGTGTTGCGGACCGCAAACCATGTGCACCCCGCATCACGGATTGTCGTCTGTGAGGCGCAAGATGCGGCTAAGGGCTCTTTCACACTTGCGTTCTTTTCTTCCGGCATAGAGTTCCGTCGTCGGGGCTCTATGCCGGAAGAATCCTGGTCAGTTTTATCCTAATGCATTCTGAATGGAGTGAAATCCGTTCAGGATGCATCAGGATGTCTTCAGTTCAGGACCGGAACGTTTTTGGGCCGGAGAAAATATCGCAGCATGCTGCGCTTTTTGCTCCGGCCCAAAAAACTGAAGACTTGCCGCAAGGCCGGATCCGGAATGAATGCCCATTGAAAGGCATTGATCCGGATCCGGCCTTAAGCTAAACGTCGTTTCGGCGCATTGCCGGATACATTTAGCTTTTTTAGAGTGGTTACCATGGCTGCCGGGACGCTAAAGTCCCGGCAGCCATGGTAAAGTGTAGCGGGGAGCAGCATACTTACCGTCCGTGCGGCTCCCGGGGCGCTCCAGAGTGACGTCAGGGCGCCCCAGGCGCATGGATGACGTGATCGCATGGCACGTCATCCATGCGCATGGGGCGCTCTGACGTCACTCTGGAGCGCCCCGGGAGCCGCACGGATGGCAAGTATACCGCTCCCCCGCTCCTACTATGGCAACCAGGACTTTAATAGCGTCCTGGGTGCCATAGTAACACTGAAAGCATTTTGAAGACGGATCCGTCTTCAAATGCTTTCAGTACACTTGCGTTTTTCCGGATCCGGCGTGTAATTCCGGCAAGTGGAGTACACGCCGGATCCGGACAACGCAAGTGTGAAAGAGGCCTAAGGCCTCATGAACATGACCGTACCCGTGTTGCGGTCCGCAATGCACGGGCACCGACCTGTTTGAATGGGGTCCGCGATCTGCATCAGACGGTGCACACCGCAAAAAAAAAGCAGTGCATGCACTATTTTGCGGTGCGGAGGAAAGGACAGTTGTACTGGATGTCACTGCTGCAGCCAGAACAAAACACTGGCAGGGAAAGTAGGACCTCGTGTTGATATTTTATGATATTTACTGCTACTGTCTGAAATTTTATGCATCTCAGATAACCCCTTAAGGCCCAGTTCACGTGGGTGTTGAAGTTTTTGGTTAAAAAACAGATCAGTTGGTTTGTTCATTTGTATGACTCCAAATGCAGTCTTAGGTGAGGACAATGTGTCCGATGGCTGATGTACAGACACAGCTGGGCGGCTCTGTTCGGCAGGTCATACGGCGATACTGTACTGTGCAACAACATCTTCTGCCAGATTCTCAGCTTTTATCTTCAGCAGCAGAGACACAAGAACCTCCATGCTTTTCCTGGAAGTACAGACAAAACTTAATAGTGTACATGTGGAGTAGCCATTTTTTGAAGATTTAATAAGTGTTCCAAATGACTCAAGTTGCACAATAAAGCCTCATGCAGACGTCCGTGGAACACGGTCCGCGAGATACCGGACTGGCATCCTGCTGAGTGCAGGAGCGGTTGGCGTCATTGGCTGCGATGATGACGACGCCGCCGCCACTGTACAGTAATACACTCGTATAGATCATAGCAACCAATGACGCCGTGCGCTCCTGCAATGCCAGTCCAATATCTGACGGACCGTGTTCCACGGACATCAGCATGAGGCTTAAGTAAGCAGCGGTGACAATCAACGAGCACAGTAGTCACAAGTAAACATACAGATCAAGAAGAAGAGATGCAAACAAATATAATGACCCTGAAATCAAGATCTGTAGACACAAGTACTACACGCATATAACGAAGAAAATAAAAAAAACGTTAAATGGTTATTTATTTTTTATATAATAGGAAATAATACAACTTTCTAATATATATGCACTTAAAATTCTGCATACATACTTTTCTTATATCAGTTAGTCGATCCCTATATGCAGTAGAATGGTATAGCTCATGTATCAATCCTATGTGATGTATCCATGGCATCAGTCACGTGACACTCTTCACATCATATGGATCCCTGACATTCAGTAAGCAGCAGTGTAACATGACATACATCCGTGAGATAAGTAAATAGGACTAGTGGTGGAATCCTACCGTAATTTATATTGTGGTTATTACAGTAACTACATCACTGTATTCATTGGGCTGTCTGTAGGTGATTTGTAAAATGGCTGCCTGTCTCTAGGTGATCTTGTCATGTTAATAAAGTTTAGTGTAATCAATAAAATAAAAAATAATCTACATAGTCACTGACAGACACGATGACATACTGCAGTGAGTAATGGTGTATATACCGTTATGTTCAGCTCCTCAATACACTACTCACACCTGTCAGATAAATTTAAATGGGGACTCAGGACACTGCGTGGTCTCAGAACCCAGTGATCGTACCCTTGTAAGCACTGCAGCCCATTCACAAGATTTCCCTGCACAGCGAAGCTCCACGTCACTTGGATAGGGATGGATTACAGTCCCCTGCAAGCTGTGACTGCTGCCGCCCTGGAAAACTGTGGAGGAGACCTCTGTCCCTTCATTTCTAAGCTTGGTTGAGACCCCAATGATCATAACTCTATGGCATATCCTCTGGTTTTCATCACACACAGATGATTTGTTATAGGCTTCCGTCACAAACTGATTGAACTTGGCAGTCTGTTTTTAATCTTTTACACGAACGATACAGATTGGCTCCGGATGCGTTCAGTAAAACTCGCACCATTTTGCAAGCAAGTTCAGTCAGTTATGTCTGCGATGGC
This sequence comes from Bufo gargarizans, assembly GCF_014858855.1. Classification (NCBI taxonomy): domain Eukaryota; kingdom Metazoa; phylum Chordata; class Amphibia; order Anura; family Bufonidae; genus Bufo; species Bufo gargarizans. The sequence goes on from NC_058083.1 coordinate 8,184,838, forward strand.
GTTCAGTTTTTTCCGTGCGGGTGCAATGCGCTTTGATGCGTTTTTCATGCGCGTGAAAAAAAAATCTGAAGTTTTACAAACAACATCTTTTAGCAATAATCAGTGAAAAACGCCTTGCATCTGGGACTTGCTTCCGGAGGAAATGTGTTTTTCACTGAAGCCCCATTCACTTCTATGGGGCCAGGGTTGCGTGAAAAAAATTTGATTTTTGTACTTACCGTAAAATCAGTTTCTCGGTCAATGCATTGGGGGACACGGTACCATGGGTATACACCCAGCTACCACTAGGAGGCACTAGATATCAAAAAAAGGTTGGCTCTGCCCAAGTGGGCTATACCCTCTCCACAGCACTAGGCTATTCAGTTTGTACCAATAGCAGAACCAACATGTCCTGGACAGGGAAAGGAAAAGAGAACCGCAGCCCGGTGACAGGGAGAGCAAGTAAAAACAGAGGGTGGGATCTGTGTCCCCCAATGCATCAAGCGAGAAACTGATTTTACGCCAAGTACAAAAATCCAATTTTCTAGTTAATGGCATTGGGGGACACAGTACCATGGGACGTCCCAAAGCAGTCCTCGAGGGTGGGAAAGAAAACTCATGCAAAAAGAAGGGTGCACAGGTGCAGAGGAACCATGTGACCCAACAGGACCAGGAGAGGCCTTAGCATGAAATGGTTCCAAAGACAAAATGGGAGACCGTCAGGATCCCAAGGACAGGTGCCTGGGAAACCAGGCCTGCAAGAAGGAACAAGGGGAAACGCCTAGCTCCACCCAAGGTGGGAATAAAATAAAGCGCTAGAGGATAAGGGACAGGACCAGATGTCCTGCGCGGGAATCAAGAGTGCACTAGAGAGCTCGAGGAAGGATCTAGATGAACCAGGGCTCCCCCTGAGGAAACGGGAGAGTAGCGCAGCAACGTCTGTAGGTAGCAACCTAGCGCTCTGCAAATGGAAGGATTGGAAACAACCTAGCGCTCTGCATATATAAGGAAGCTCCAGGAGGAGAAGCCCCAAGAGGACAGACCCAACAAGACAAAAAAATAAATAAAAATGGGGGTGCCTGGCAGGAGACAAAATGCCTGGAAAAAGGACGGAAACTAAAGACTAAAACTAAGTTATCACAGACTAAAACACAGCCTGTCCGTGGCCAACCACATGTAAGGGCCAGGGTAGAGAGGAAACAGAAGCACTGGAGGCTAAACGCTTGAGAGAAATCATAACAAAGGGAAGGGAGCGAGCCTCCTTTCACCGCAAGGAAGGGGGGAAAGAGAAACACCCTATGAGAAGGTGGAAACATCTTCCTGTCATAGAAAACAGCCAACCCCCGAAGGAGGGAAGTCTTAGGTAATGGTCAGGAGAAAAGACCTGCTCCCCATACAGAGGAGGCGAGGAACAAGCCTCTGAAAGACATAATAAAATCGCTGTGAAATGTAAGACCAGAGAAAACCCTGGCCACATAAAGTCACAGGGAAAAAAAGGAACCAGTCACATACCCTGGTAATATAATATAAATGGAGACCCACTGGTCTGAGAGATATTGGAGTAGAAGGAGAGGACTCCAAAACAGCCTAAGGAGAAACAGTTCTCCAAACGAGGGAAAACTCCACCCCAAAAGTGACCATACGATGTAAACTTCAAACCATAGCACTAAACAACTAGGTACCAGGTACTTGACCTGGGGGGGATGGGAAGAGAGGTTAGAATCTCAAGAAGGCAACAACCTATAAGGACCCAGGAAGGAAAAAGGACCAACCCGGCCCAAAGAAGCAGCTGTTATACAGAGCCTGTGCGTCCAAAATGCCATGGGCAGCTTCCCCAGAAGTGAGCGGCCAGCTAGATGATCTGAGAGAGTGGGTTCAGGGACTCCAAGCAGGATAAAGGTCCAAAGAACCGGACCACCTAAGGACAACAATAGTCCGAAAACCAAGGAAATAACATCGGCCACGGGTGACCAACCATCTCGGCCACGGGTGACCAACCATCTCAAGTGTAGTGACCAGCCAACTGTATAACACTGTCCCAGAAGGGGCAAGTACAGCAGCCTGGATTTCCCCAGACATCCATATGTTAGAAAGGATGCAGAAGTCGGCAGGGGAAGCCTGGAGAGACTACACTGACATGTAGAACGAGCTACCAGCAGAGCACAATGAAACCCCCAGGGAAGGGGGAAGGGACTGACAGGTGCATACACCGGCCAGGTCCAAGGAACGGCCCTTCTGCCATGTAGCACAACTAATCAAAGAACATAAGGGAGTACCAAGAACACACAGACCATGGAAGAGGTACGGGACCATGTCCGATACCAGTGCAAGCCGCGGAAAAGTCCACCCACCAGCAGTAGTATGGCACTCACTAGTCCTGTCACAGCCATATCAGAGAGGACGTCCAGCGAAGACACATGTCAGACCACCCAGAAGGATTCTGTATGGTGGAGGACATCAGCGATGACCCAAAACTTCAGCGGCAGCTGGTGCTCACAACACTGCGTACTCTTGCAGGATAGAACATCCAGTGGTGATCCCTGTACTCTGCCAGGACTGTGCCATGTAACTCTGTGAAAAGAAAGCAAGGAGCAGAAATAAAAACGCGAGTACTCCATCAGAAATGGGGTAACGCGGCGGTGCAGCATGCAGTAGCAATTCACAGGGTTGACAAAGTACAAACCTAGCATGCCAGCCAAGCAGTTGTCTGGTGTATAACAGGACTGGAAAGTCTTGTAAAATAATGCGTCAGACAATGAAGTAAAAATCAATCATTTGTAGTACAAAGGCAAAGAGAAGACTAGAGGGCCTGATCCAGGAGGAACTGCACCTGGTGTCAGATCTGAACAGGCCAGCAATATACTGAAACCAACAGAGTAACTCTACTCCGCCCAGGGAGGGGGGAGACATATGGATATAGGTATGCCATGTATGCTAGAAGCAGAAGAGATGGAAACACCACTCCACGTGAATGGGGGGGCCACAGATCAGAGCCAGGGAAGGGAGAGATACGCCCAGTAATGCAGGATCCGTATGGGCCGCAGATTGTACCAATAGGGCATGACCCCTGGAGATACTGCAAATACTCTGCCTATAATAGGAGTAATGTGGCTGCATGGTGCTCACTAAAATAAGAGTGAAACATAGCTACGGCATTGGAAATGCTACAGTATATGGAGGCTGTACAGATACTCTACCTAATAAGGGAGAAATACAGTTGTGAAGTGCAGACTTAAAACCAGACAGGTGTAAACCTCTGGAGATGGCACAGGAACTCTACGTCAGAGGGCAGCGATGTCTGCGTGGTGCGCACTAGAACCGGAGAAGTTCAATAGCTATCACATTAGAAGATGGCCTCTATACCTCGCCTGGTAAGGGAGAAAAAGGGCTGCATGGTGCTTAATAGAACCAGACAGGTGTAATGGCTACAGCAATTACACCTCTCTGGTTCTATTGAGATGGTACAGGTACTTTACCTCTAAAGGGAGCAATGTGGCTGCTTGGTGCACACAAGAACCAGGCATAATAAATGGCTACAGCCTGTGGAGATGGAGCACCCGAGAACCAGACAGGTGTACGGACTACAGCGTCTGAAGATGGTACAGGTACTCTACCTATGAGAGGAGCAATGGGGCTTCTTGGTGCACATTAGAACAGGTGTAATAGCTACAGCCAGTGGAGATGGAGCACCCGAGAACCAGACAGGTGTACTGACTACAGCGTCTGGAGATGGTACAGGTACTCTACCTATGAAGGGAGTAATGTAGCTGCTCGGATACGGCTGCATAGTCTACTGTATCGGCTACAGGCACTTACTCTGGTGAACCAGGGCTCCCTCTGTATATATGATTGCGCAGGGGCGTAACGATCGCGGTCGCAGGGAGTGCGACTGCGACCGGGCCCGGCGGGGGGAGGGGCCCGCTGTACTAACATGTAATGAAGCGCTGTGACGGGGCCCAGCATGAAGTACAGTGACAATGCCGGGCCCCCATCAGGGCGCTCCATTACATGTTTAATATGAAGCAAGGTGGGGGAGGTTTGCGCAGAGGGGGGGAGGAGGAAGAGGGGGGACGCGCGCACTCACTCACTCACATACAGTCCGCCCGGCATTTCTTGTCACTGCCAGGCTGTATCCAGATCATCAGTGAAGCAGGAGCTCTAGAGCTCCCTCTGCTGGCCGCACATCGCGCTGCTGGCTGTGGGAGGAGCTCTGAAGGCCCGGGAAACTGCCTTCAGCACAGCCAGCAGTGCCATGTGAGTGTGGCAGCGCAACACCAGGGAAGAGGGTAAGTATGTGTTTTTTTATTTTCTTTTCCTAACACTGCAGACTGGGGGCAAAGGGGAAGGGGGTTGATGGGCACAACTAGAGTGAGGGGGCACAAAAGTGGGCATCTCTACTGAGGGGGCACCTAATATGTCATAACTACTGTGAGGGGGGCACATATAAAGGCATAACTATGAGGGGGCACATATATCAACTACTGTGAGGGGGGCACATAATCTAGCATAACCACTGTGAGGGGCACATATGTGGGCATATTTAATGTGAGGGGCACATAATCTGGCATAACCACTGTAGGGGGGCACATATCTGGTCATAACTACTGTGAGGGGCACATAATCTGGCATAACTACTGTGAGGGGTAACATATCTGGCCATATCCACTGTGAGGGGCACATATCTGGGCATAACCACTGTGAGCGGGCACATATCTGGGCAAACCCCTGTGAGCGGGCACATATCTGGGCATATCCACTGTGAGGGGGAACTTATCTGGGCATAACTACTTTGAGGGGGCACATATCTGGCATAAATACCGTGAGGGGGCACATATTTGGCATAACTACTGTTAGGGGGCACATATTTGGCATAACTACTGTGAGGGACACATATCTGGGCATAACTACTGTGACAGGAACAAAGGTAGGCATAACTGCTGTGAGGGGCCACAAGAAGGACATAACTTTTGTGAAGGGACCACAAGGTGGGCATTAGTACTGTGAGGGGCCACAATGTAGACATTAGTACTGTGTGGTTGCACTTAGGGGAAATGTCCTAAATTACCCTGCTATACATTGGCATAGCTCAGTCTACCAGGCCAGCACAGCGCCCCCTGCTGGTAGTTTCATAGGGGCAGTCACCATCCCTTCCTTATGTGATTATTCTTTTTTTCTCTATCACCACAGGAACCTTGTTCTGGATCCAGCGGACATCACGCCGACGCCAGAGACACCCTGGATGAGGTAGGACCAGATTTTATTAGGACTGGGTGAGTGTAGCCATGCATTGGGCTTAGGGCTCTTTAACACGAGCGGATCCCGTGTGGCTAAACTGCTGTGTGAAAGAAAGCCAAGCCCCGCTCCGGACAGCAGAGACACTGAGTAGTAACATGATTGATAATGCTCTTTGCCTCTCTGTGATCGTTTTGCTACAAAATCACGGTGACAACTTTATCTCATTGTGATTTTGTAGTAAAAAGGTCACAGAGAGGCACGGAGCTGTCTCTGCTGTCCGGAATGGGGCTTGGCTCTCATTCACGCAGCGGACTAGCCGCACGGGAAAGAGCCCTTAGTAAGAAATTCTGCCGCTTCTTTGTATAAATGGGGGGGGGGGGGGGGCCCGATCCAAAGTTTGCACTGGGGCCCATAACACACTAGTTACGCCACTGTGATTGCGTGTCGCACGCTAGCACCAGACTGGCTGTTTTGGCTACAGCGGCTGGCGGGAACAGTCTCCGACTAGGAGGGTGTGTGGAATATAGCCCCTGGTACAGAGAAATAGCTGCAGTGCTGGGTACAGCATTTGGCAGTGGTGCAAGTACCCCCCTGTTAAGGGGAAGGCGTATGTATGTACCTGGGACACCACGTAGGTGTGCCAGCGTGCTAAACACGTGGCGGGCTGACTTACCTGTGTGCAGCCAGGGGAGCGCCATCCGAAAATCCACTAGGGGGGGATTCCAACCCTGGAGAGGAGAGGTTCCTCAGTGGACATTGGTCTTTAACCACCCAGAGGGAATCTGTATGGTGGAAGACCGCCTGATGCTCTGTTACCGAGAGAGAATCGGAGCAGAGGTGTCCCCCGAGGCAGCGGATGGAATGGCAGGGAAGGGTTTGTCACCAGCCTCAGACTTGTCCTGGGAGTGACCCGAGGAGGAGCGGGACATGGTTGTGACAACCAGAGGTTGTCTGCGAGACCTCGCAGAGTGTGCCCCATCCGTGGAAGGGTTCTGGGGGGGCAGAGGTGGCCGCAATTTTTGGACAGGCAGTGGGAGCAGCGACTCTGCCATAGGCTGGGAGAGTCGGACAGCGTTCCCTATGGCTTGGGACAGGGAAGAGGCCCAGCTGACAGCGTGGCAACCCTTTATCCCCGGGCGCACCCAAATACATGCGACCCCCGAGGGGGGCTCGGAATGGGAGTCCTCAGAAAGAGGACATAAGGCCTGAGAGGAAGCCTGAAAAAGAAAGCAGCCAGCCAAGGCTGCCTACTGGGTCCCAGGAGCCGAGTCCCCAAAGAGGTGCTGCTGCAGCAACTCTGAGAGAAAGGACTCTGCTGGCAAGATGGAGGCTATTTCATCAGAAAACAGTGCCCACGGGGTTAAAGCCCGTGCTTGGCTGACATAAGAGGAGGAACCCCTCCAGAAGCTGAGAGGAGCGGGGAGGGGCCAGCATAAGCCCGGGAAACAAGGGAAGGGGGCGGGAGAGAATGCAGCTTAGCAGTGGAGGAAGTCGGGGCCTCGATTAATGAGGTGGCCAGAAAAGGTGCACCGTCGGCGGGAGCAAATCGCGGGAGACCAGGGCCCTCCGGAATGAAAAAAATAAAATTAAAAAATAAATAAAACGGTGAGGGGGGCTCCTAAGGGGGAGCATCGCTCAGGGAGGGGAAAAGCAGGGCAAAAGAAGCACCGGGGGCGGCCTGGAGAAAACACGGCCTAGTCCTGGCAGGGATGGGAGGCCGGGGAAGGCCGCAAAGGAAGTGGAATGACCAAGGAGAAAGTTAAGATGAAAAAATAAAATAGCAGCAAAACCTTTTTTTGATATCTAGTGCTTCCTAATGGTAGCTGGGCATATACCCATGGTACTGTGTCCCCCAGTGCCATTAATGAGAAAATGGATTTTTGTACTTACCGTAAAATCCTTTTCTTGTTGGATGCATTGGGGGGGACACAGCACCACAGGTATATGCCCAGCTGCCGGTAAACCGAACAAAGAAAAGAACAAGGGTGGGATCTGTGCCCCCCAATGCATCCAACAAGAAAAGGATTTTACGGTAAGTACAAAAATCTATTTTTCTCGTGAATGGCATTGGGGACAAAGCACTATGGGACGTCCCAAAGCAGTCCCTGAGGGTGTGAAGAGACAGCCATCCGAAAAACCTAACGCACTGCCGCTTGCAGAACCTTGCGACCCAAACTGGATGGATGTGGTAAAACCTTGAGAAGGTGTGAACTGAGGCCCAGGTGGCGGCCCTGCAGACCTGGGAGGCAAAGGCCTGATGCCGGACTGCCCAGGATGCCCTGACCGCCCTAGTGGAGTGAGCAGTCAACGTGAAAAGGGGAACACGACCCTTCGCCACATAGGCTTCCTTGACAGCTGACCGAATCCTGACTGGGACAGGAGGGAAGGAAACCCCTCCCAAGAGCCAAGAGGAGCTGGGAGGGGCCAATAAAAAAAGCCTGGGAAGCAAGGGGAACGTGTAAGAGGATGCAGCCTAGGCGAGGGAAAATCCGGGGCCTCGGTTAGTGAAGCGTCCGGAAAAGGTGCGCAGTCGCCGGGTAGGAGCCACAGGAAACTCGTGGCCCTCCGGAAAAGATAAAACAGGTGGGGGGGCTCCTGAGGGGAAGCGACGCCCAGGGAGGGGAAAAAAAAATGGGGTAAAAGGTGCACCTGGCAGCAGGGCATATACACATGGTGCTGTGTCCCCCGATGCCATTCACGAGAAAAATCTGCGTGGAAAACTCACTCGGGTGGATGTTTATCTCTGAATGGACGTTCATGTGACCGCCAGGGCAGGGTGAGTGCAGGAGCTGTCGGGTCTTCCATAGACCACGATCAGCCCTGCACTGAGGCTGTACAGCATTGTATTCTGCTGTAGAGCCTCTCTGGGGGGTGTATTTCCCCTGTAACCATGGCTACTATGTCAGCCCCAGTTACAAGAGAAATCAATGGTGGGAAAAAATAAATAAATAAATAAATAAATAAATAAATAAAGTGAAGGTAAATGTCCCCCAGAGGTCTTGTATGACCTTATGGGGGACGCAAAGTGTAAAATAAAAAAAAATTATAGAAAATAAAACAATAAAACGTTCCAATTAAGTTATTAAAAACAAATGTTAAAAATAGAAAATAAATAAAATAGACATATTTGGCATTTCCACGTCCGTAACAACCGGCTTTATAAATATATCACATGATCCACCCTGTCTGATAAACACCATAAAATAAATAAAAACTGTGTCAAAAAAAGCTATGGTGTTAAAGTGAAATAAATAAAAAAAAAGTTGACATAAAAAAAGCCATTTTGTCACCTTACATCAAAAAAATTGCAACACCAAGCGATCAAAAAGGCGTATGCCCCCCAAAATAGTACCTAACAAACAGTCACCTCATCCCGCAAAAAATGAGACCCTACCCAAGACAAATCGGTCAAAAAATTTAATAAAAATATGACTCTCAGACAATGGAGACACAAATATGTTTAAAACGTCAACTCTTCCTTCAAAAAACAAGCCCCTTCACAAGACAATCGGCAGAAAAATAAAAAAAATATGGCGTTCAGAAAATGGAGGCACAAAAACATAATTTTGTTTTAAAAAATGCTTTATTATGTAAAACTGAAACAAACAAAGAAAAGAAAGTAGACATATTTGATATCATTGCGTCCGTAACTACTTGGTCTATAAAAATAGCACATGATCTTCTACCCTGTCAGATGAATGTTGTAAAAAAATAAAAACACATTGCCAAAACAGCCATTTTTTGTTACCTTGCCTCACAAAAAATGTAATAGAGCAATTAAAAATTATATGTACCCCAAAATAGTACCAATAAAACTGGCACTTTATCCCCTAGTTTCCAAAATGGGGTCAGTTTTTGGGAGTTTCTACTGTAAGTGTGTATCAGGGGGGCTTAAAATGGGAAATGGCTTCTAAAAACCAGTCCAGCAAAATCCAAAAACCATACGGCCCTCCTTTTCTTCTGCGCCCTTACATCAGTTTACGACCACATGTGGGGTGTTTATGTAAACTGCAGAATCAGGGTAATACATATTGAGTTTTGTTTAGCTGTTAACCCTCGATGTGTTAAAGAAAAAAAATGGATTAAAATGGAAAATCTTCCAAAAAAGTGAAATTTAGAAATGTAATCTCCATTTTCCTTTAATTCTTGTCGAACACCTAAAGTGTTAACAAAGTTTGTAAAATCCGTTTTGAGTAACTTGAGGGGTGTAGTTTCTACAATGGGGTAATTTATGGGGGGTTTCCACTATGTAAGCCCCCACAAAGTGACTTAAGACCTGAACTGGTCCTTAAAAAGTGGGTTTTAGAAATTTTTGGCAAAATTTCAAGATTTGCTTCTACAATTCTAAGCCTTCTAATGTCCTAAAAAATAAATGATATTTCCAAAATGATGCAAACATAAAGTAGACATATGGGGAATGTTAAGTAATACATATTTTATCAGGCATCACTGTTTTAAAAGCAGATAAATTTTAATTTTTAAAATTACGAATATTTAAAAATTTTGGGTAAATTTTGGATTATTTTATAAATAAAGGTGAAATTTATAGACTCAAATTTACCACTGTCATGAAGTACAATGTGTCACGAGAAAACAATCTCAGAATGGCTTGGATAAGTAAAAGCGTACACATAAAGGGACATATGTCAGGTTTGCAAAATTAGGCCTGGTCAGGAAGGGGGAAATTGACTGGATGTGAAGTGGTTAAAGGGGTTGTTTCATTTGAGACATTGGTGGCATATCGCTAGGATATGCTACCATTGTCAGATAAGTGCAGGTCCTATAGGTGGGACCTGCTCCTATCTTCAGAATGGGCCCCTGAAAGCAAATGAGAGTGCTCCATACAACCGTGGCACGCTATCCATTCATTTCTATGGAAGTTCTGAAAATAGCCAAGCAAGCATACTCGGCTTCAGAAGTCCCATAGAAATAAATAGAGAGCGCACCACACGTGTGGCCATAGCTCCATTCACTTCTATGGGACTACCAGAGATGGGGGTAGTTTGAGAACATTATACTTATATGGTGCCTTTGTCAAACATATGATCATCAGATGAAAGGTTATATTAAAGGAATTCTACAGGAAACGGTAATAATGACCTGTCCTCGCGTCCGAGTCCCGGCACCCCTGCGGATCAGCTGTTCCTGGGAGCCGCCACGCTCAGCAGTAGTGCAGCCAGTTCACCAAGCACAGCGCTGTACATAGTATAGCAGCTGTGCTTGACATTGCAACTCAGCCCCATTCACTACTACAGGGCTGATCTGCAACTAGACCATGTGACTGATGTACGGTGATGTCACATGGCGTAGGAAGGGCCACGGAACACTGGCCTCTAACAGCTGATTGGTGTGGGTACCCCCTTCAGATTGATATTGATGACCTATCCTGATAACCCCTTTAAGTTTGTCTCGCATGTCCACAGTGTTCAGAATACGTCCTGCAGTCACTCACCTGTCATTCAGCTTGTGCAGAGCGTGGACGAAGTTTACCAAGTGCTTGCTGAAATTTCCCAGTCGTGTCAACGTTTCGCCACTGCTGAGGCCCCTAAACCAGCTCTGGGGAAGATACTCGACTATCTGCAGAGAAACAAAAATTCAGCGACTCAGACTGTTTCCTATCCACAGCATGTCAATTTACGGCACGGATTTCACCATCTGCAATGCACGGGGCAAATCCGCCACAAAATCAGTACCACTGAAAAAGATTTTTTTTTTCTTAATTTTCTATCTTCCCACAGATTTATGGTCTCAAGCTATAGGGTTTTCAACTAAAAATGGGCCGAATAGTCACTGGACATTCGGGGGTTCCAGTATGGAACAGTTAATAATAAAGTGGCGATGTATGCAGACGACACTTTGCTTTTTTGGGGGGACACTGGTCCATCTTTGGAAGCGGCTATGAAAATTATTGACTGCTTCGGTGCCCTGTCGGGTCTGACTATTAACTGGAGTAAATCAGCAATTATGCTGCTTGACGGGCAGGGGCAGTCGCAGACAGTGCGAGACAGAAGTATTCCATGTGTAGCGTCCTTTAAGTATTTGGGTATCCATATATCCCCTAGAATCCGGGACTTCGTGCGCCTTAACTTTGACCCGCTGGTTATTAAATTTCGAAACAAAGCTAAGGCATGGTGTAAACTGTACCTGTCGGTGGCGGGAAGAGCCAATCTCATTAAAATGGTGTTGATGCCCCAGCTACTCTATGTTCTACATAATTCCCCGGTCTGGCTGTCAAAGTCCAAATTTGTTCCAATCAATGCTACTTTCAGCGAGCTCATATGGCGGAAGGGGCAACCGAGAATTAAGATCGAAACGCTGCAATATCCTAAGACGGAAGGGGGCCTTGCAGTGCCAAACCCCTGGGTATACTTCCTGGCTGCACAATGCCAACATTTTAAAGGGTGGATAGAACTGGAGTCGAGTGAGGTGTCGTGTCAGTTGTTTAAGCATTGCTTGTCATCTAAGGACCTATTGCTGATCCTTGAGACTAGAGGGGCTGGGAAGAATGGTCTGTTGGGAGATTTGGGTTACTTGATGCACTCAGTGTGGTACAGGGTTAAGCTCCTGAGGGGGGTTGTCGGCAACACGGAATACACTCCATTGTGGGATAATCCCGTGCTGCCGGAATTCCTCTCTGTCTGATTTTGGGGCGTGGAAAAGGAAGGGTATTCTGAGGTTGGGCCACCTTCTGGAAGAAAAGAAGTTCATGTCCTTTACCAGATTTCAGGAGTTGTATGACCTACCTAGAACACACTTTTATAAATATCTTCAGGTGAGACACGCGTACAACTCCACATTTAGAGGCGTGACTGTGGTGGCAGGGAGAGATGCTGCACTGCACCAGATTCTGTCCAGGGGGGCAAGGAGAGGTATGATCTCCTGTATATACAAGCTGTTGCTTGATAAGTTTCTACTGTCGCATCCGCTTGTGGCTAAAAGTAAATGGGAAAAGGATGTTGGTGAGCTAACCGACGACCAATGGTCTGACATACTGGAGGCGATACCTCTCTCTTCCTTGAGTGAAGGGCGTAAACTCTCACAGCTGTTCATTGTCCATAGGGTCTACAAGACACAGTTTTTTTTGTTTCGCATAGGGTTTAGACCCACGGATGAATGTCCAAGGTGCTCTATGGCTTCTGCAGATTTGTTGCATATGATGTGGACGTGCGAGAGGCTAGGGAGATACTGGGAGATGGTATCTCAGACAATACAGGACGTTTACAAGGTACGGATACCGCCTGATCCGAAAGTGTGTGTGTTGGGATACGTCTCTGAATTGGCCACTAGTCAGGTGCATAAAATAGCTATAGGTAGAGTGTTATATGTTGCTAGAAAGTTGATCGCCCTACACTGGATACAGACAGCGCCGCCAACCCTAGGCGAATTCTTAAGTGCTGTTGACACAATGTTAAGCTATGAACGGATGGTATACCAAAAGCGTGGATGCCCAGCAAAATTTGAAAAATTATGGGAACCGTGGCTGTCGTTTCGACGTCTGCATAGGAATATATAATAGTGCGCCTTTGTATTGTGTAGGTTAAGGTGGGGCGGGATGGGTGGGGATGGGGAGTTGGGTTGAAATTTGATTATTACTCATGGCTTGGTACCCTGTGTGTTACCAGACTTGCTGGATAATATGTCTCTATGTCATATCTGTTTGTGACATGTAATAATGTGTATTTACATTATAAATTTTTCAATAAAAAAGATCTGATTTAAAAAAAAAAAATTGGCCGAATAAAGCAAAGCATAAAAGCCTTGTGGGCGGAGCTGACAATCATGACTGCGGTGCTGAGCGCCGGGCGTTACCTTGTGACATTTGTCCACCAGCTCAGAGTCTGGCTCCGCATTGAGAAGGACTAGGAGGAGGTAACGGTTCAGCAGCTTGTCCAGGCCGAGCTCTTGCAATATTTCTTCCTGAAGAAAACCGTCCCATAGTAGAATATTCCCAAACAACTGAAAGGAAGAACAAGAGAATTTAGAGTAAATAGCGAAGGCTCCTCCCGAGAAGAGTCTGGCTTATTCATCAGGTCCAGCCTAGGTCAGGTATTTTATTTTGCCAATAATTTGCTGATGGCCGCCTAAGCAAAGTGCAGGCAACAAGAAGATGCAAGGTTGTGAGGGAATTTACAGGAAGGGCTGTGGACAGAGGAGATGGGCCCCGCTGAGCCGACAAGACAATATGGTCATCTCAGCCACCTGTAATCCATCTCTATAGTACACTGGGCAACAAAACTACTAAATTTACCATACAGGTACTAAAATGACAGACGAAGATGTAAAGCGTGCGCATGTTTATCGGGGACCGTCTTTAACTAAATAAGACGACCCACTTTTTGGCTCTGCAGAGAGAGAGGATTATTAACTATGCACCTGCACTGCAGTTGTTGGGGCCGCGGCGTCGCGTGCAGGCATCAGAAAGTCACCTCTGTTTTCGGACACCTGCACCCAGTGTCACAGCCCCAGCGACTTCAGTGCAGCTTGTAGCACAATGCGAAATGGTGGTTTCTTGTAGGAAAAGTGCGTCCTCTCCCCTTCTACACAGTTGCCTATCTCTGCCTTCACCTCGTCTCAGTCCTGCACACACATTAATGTACATACCGCATAAGGGCAGAATGACCACAGCAACAGTACTTACTTTTACAGCCGACCAGAACTGCCTCTCCTGAAATCTAGAATGTGGAGAAGTCCTGTCCTGTAATAATCTGTAAGACACAGGACACCAAGGATCAGTCTTCTATGGCCACAACCAGTATCATGGCATTATCCAGAACCCTGAGTATTTGTAGTCAACGCCAAATCAAAAGCATGAATGTCACCTTTATGTCATGCAGTATCTTCAATGCCAACCATTCTGTTAATGCTTAAAGGGATTCTGTCACCAGGTTTCACCCCTGTGAGCTAAACATATGCTGATGTTCAGGGCCTCATCAGGATTCCTAATGTGGGCTTCTAAATGTGATCCGTAGCCTTATTTTGCTAAAAAACAGGTTTTACTAACCTGTCACTCAAAGAAATAAAGGTGCCCAAGGGGATGTCAAGGGATGCAAGGTGCCGGCCGCACCCAACGCTGTTCGTGCCCAGCACCGCCTTTCCAGACTTCTGCACCGCCTCCTAATCCTCTGTGCCGCCTCTCGCTCGCTCGCTCTCCCTCCCTCCCCCTCCTCCTCCTGCTGCTGCTGCTGTAAGATCTCGCGCGTGCGCACAGGGCTCTAAGAGGCTGGCGCCAGAGTGCAGGTCATACCTGGGTTGAGCGAAGTGACGGCGCATGCGCACTTCGCTTTAAGAAGCCAAATCGAGAAGTCCGCATGGGCGCATCATGCAGAGCCCTGTGCGCATGCGCGAGATCTTACAGCAGGAGGAGGGGGAGGAAGAGCGAGAGGCTGCACAGAGGATTAGGAGGCGGTGCAGAAGTCTGGAAAGGTGGCGCAGGGCACGAACGGCGGTGGGTGCGGCCGGCACCTTGCATCCCTTGACATCCCCTTGGGCACCTTTATTTCTTTGAGTGACAGGTTAGTAAAACCTGTTTTTTAGCAAAATAAGGCTACGGATCACATTTAGAAGCCCACATTAGGAATCCTGATGAGGCCCTGAACATCAGCATATGTTTAGCTGACAGGGGTGAAACCTGGTGACAGAATCCCTTTAAAGGAATTATTAAATTTAGAAACCCCATTTTCATACACCCCATTGGCGAATTCAGAGTTAGGCCACTTTTAGACACGCGAGTTCCAGGCATCGGACAGGCAGCGCGAGTATGCGGCAGCTCCCATCCTGACCTCCCAGCACTTATAGGGTCACATAGCATTATACTGATTTATGATGCCATGTAACCCTTACAGTTCTGGAATATATTGGATAACACTGACATAATGCTGTCAGTGTTATCCAATACATTCCAGATCACTAAAGGTTACATAGCATCATAAATCAATATAATGCTATGCGACCCAGTCAGTGCTGGGAGGTCAGGATTGGACCTTCCGCATACTCACGCTGCCAGTCCGGAGTGAAAGGGGCCTTAGGCTTATTTCACACGAATGATACGGAATGAGTCAGGATCGGTTCAGGGAAAAAGTGATGGTTTGGCATGAAAATTTACTCAGTTTTGTCTGCGACTATGTGCAGTGTTTCAGTTTTTTTATGTGTTTTTCAAAATGAATGGGTCAGGATTCAGGCCATCTATACACAACATATATCATATGCCATCAGTCATGCTTTTCCTACCCGCACTTACCACATTAATACAGAAGAAGCTGTTTCAATAGACTTGAAGTAATCTGGACGTACCTCTTAGCGTAGAGAGGGATGAATACGTCTTCTTCTATAGCTTTCTTTAATCTTGAAATCAGACAACTGAGAAGACCCTAAAATATAAAGTGCCACTATTATACATCACAATCCCAAAAAGTCGTGCCAATATATAAACTTCTCTCCATCTACTAAACATGACAATGGGGGTCCTTTGTCCCCCTGAATGAACAGAGCGTGGTTGATCATGCATGCTGCCGCTCCAGTCATCATTCTGCATGCTAAACTGCTTCTCCATTTCCACAGGGGGACACAGGACCTCCGTTCTCATGATCAGAGGGGGACCAGGTGGTCAGACCACACACTTTTGCCCTGCCCTATAGATACGGTATACATTTACATCATGGCATGTTTAGTGGCAGAATGAGTGGGCAGCCCCTTCGCTGTTATACGCCGTTCACTAGAATGGGCCGAGACGCATACGAGAAATCTCTGTGCAAGCCTGAAGTAAAAGGGCTGTAGGGCAGCATCTGTGATTATCACCGCCATTTGTTCTGCTCGTTGGGGAGGTACCCAAAAGTGGGGGCTTCCACAGATTACACATTGATGGTTTACCCTGAGGATCAGACATCAATGTAAAAATCGCTATTTTAGGCATTTTTTGTCCATTTCAGAATATAACTTTATAGCAATTAGATGTACGTTTTACCAATTACCTCCATATCCCTTGCTTAGACACAGAGATAAAACATAACATTCCGTCTTTGTGCAGCCACCACTAGAGGGAGCTTACCGCATACGATTTATGCATTCAGCTCTATAATAATATAGCATATGCAGAAGGCTCCCCCTAGTGGTAGATCCAGGGAGACAGAATGTTATCTTTTATCTCTATTACAGATGAGCGAATTTCAGCTTATGAAATTCCTTCACACTTCGTTTGTTGGTAAAAGGTGAATTGTGGTATGGATTCCGTGACCACGGACCATAAAGCAATTCTATGACGGAATCCCTTTAGAGGCATTCCTTTATTCATTATGTCATAATGGACTCCCATGCATAACGGAAACAGGACAGATCCGTTTTGCAGCCCATAGACTTCTAATATGACGGAATGAATAACGGAATGCCTCTAAAGGCATTCCGTCATAGAATTGCGTTATAGTCCGTGGTAACGGAATCCATAACGCAATTCACCTTTTACCAACAAACGAAGTGTGAACGAATTTCAAAATATGAAAATCGCTCATCTCTAATCTCTACGTCTGAGCAGGGGATATGAAGCTCAGCGTCAGAAATAACAACTTCTATGAAAATAAATGACAGATTAACTCAGCACATGCACAATGCTGGAACTAAAAAGAAAGTATAAAGGACGGCCATTCATACAGGACGTTCACGGTGTAGCGGTAAGCTGCATCTGTCTTCAGTTCTGTAGTAAGCAGCAGTTGTGTCCAAGCCAGACCTGCTTACATGGGGAGCCACACTGTGTAATGACCTCCTCTCGAGTCCCGCTTCCAATCCTGATGATTACATGGACGTATCACATCATCTCACCTGCACAGGTTTGCTTTTCTCATCTCCCAGTACATGCGTTTTGCAGAAATCCACCAGTCTGCGGGTCTGAGCAGATGACATAGGATCCCAAACACGTTCAACAAGTCCTGAAATATAACATTAATCCTTCAGTCCTGATGTATCGTTTACCCTGAATTCATATAGAGAAGACCAATCCTGCTGCACTGTACAGATAAGGCTCTGCTCACATTATATGCCCTAATGTCAGCGTATGTGCTGGGAAAGCTCCTGACACACATACAAAACATATCTACAGGGCACATTCACCATCCACTGGGCAGGTATAGCCCAGTACACCTATAACAAACTGTAGAGACAAATGGTAGTGGACAGTGCAATTAATACTGTGCTGTATATGGGGCTGAGCTGGGATACCAAGCACAGCCGCTATACAATGTCCCGCGTTGTGCCTGGAGAGATGAGAGAAGGCAGCAGCTTCTCAACCAGCTGATTGGCAGGGATCCCGGGTGTCGGACCCCCACCGATCAGATACTGATCATCTATCCAGAGGATAGGTAGTCAGTAAAAAAAAAAAAAAATCTTGGAAAACCCTTTTAAGTTATCGCCTATCCACAGGATTGAGGATAACTATTAGATGGGTGGGGGGCCTACCACTCGGACCTCCACCGATCACAAGAACGGGGGCTCCATATCCCCTACAGAGTCCCTGTTCTTGCGATGTAACCGGATTACCCCTTTAAGTACTAATCCACTGTTCTGCCAAACATGTACTGTATGCCACACATTTGAATACCCTTTTACTGTAAATTCTGTGTACACATTACTTATCCTGTACTGATCCTGAGCCACATCCTGTATTATACTCCAGAGCTGCACTCACTATTCTGCTGGTGGAGTCACTGTGTACATACATTACATTACTTATCCTGTACTGATCCTGAGCCACATCCTGTATTATACTCCAGAGCTGCACTCACTATTCTGCTGGTGCAGTCACTGTGTACATACATTACATTACTTATCCTGTACTGATCCCGAGTTACATCCTGTATTATACTCCAGAGCTGCACTCACTATTCTGCCGGTGGAGTCACTGTGTACATACATTACTAAGGGCTCTTTCACACTTGCGTTCTTTTCTTCCGGCATAGAGTTCCGTCGTCGGGGCTCTATTCCGGAAGAATCCTGATCAGTTTTATCCTAATGCATTCTGAATGGAGAGAAATCCGTTCAGGATGCATCAGGATGTCTTCAGTTCAGGACCGGAAAGTTTTTTGGCCGGAGAAAATACCGCAGCATGCTGCGCTTTTTGCTCCGGCCAAAAATCCTGAACACTTGCCGCAAGGCCGGATCCGGAATTAATGCCCATTGAAAGGCATTGATCCGGCCTTAAGCTAAACGTCGTTTCGGCGCATTGCCGGATCGGACGTTTAGCTTTTTCTGAATGGTTACCATGGCTGCCAGGACGCTAAAGTCCTGGCAGCCATGGTAAAGTGTAGTGGGGAGCGGGGGAGCAGTATACTTACCATCCGTGCGGCTCCCGGGGCGCTTCAGAGTGACGTCAGGGCGCCCCACGCGCATGGATGACGTGATCGCATGGCACGTCATCCATGCGCATGGGGCGCTCTGACGTCACTCTGGAGCGCCCCGGGAGCCGCACGGACTGTAAGTATACTGCTCCCCCGCTCCTACTATGGCAACCAGGACTTTAATAGCGTCCTGGCTGCCATAGTAACACTGAACGCATTTTGAAGACGGATCCGTCTTCAAATGCTTTCAGTTCACTTGCGTTTTTCTGGATCCGGCGTGTAATTCCGGTAAATGGAGTACACGCCGGATCCGGACAACGCAAGTGTGAAAGAGCCCTTAGGCTACTTTCACATTAGCGTTTTTCTTTTCCGGCATAGAGTTCAGTCACAGGGGCTCTATACCGGAAAATAACTGATCAGGCATATCCCCATGCATTTGAATGGAGAGCAATCCGTTCAGCATGCATCAGGATGTCTTCAGTTCAGTCATTTTGACTGATCAGGCAAAAGAGAAAACCGTAGCAAGCTACGGTTTTATCTCCGGCGAAAAAAAACGGAAGACTTTTTTTTTTCCATAGGAATGTATTAGTGCCGGATCCGGCATTCAAAATACCGAAATGCCAGATCCGTCCTTCTGGTCTGCGCATTTTCTTTAAAAATGAGAAAGAAAAAAAACCAAACAAAACGGATCCGTTTAGCCTGATGACACCGGAAAAACGGATCCAGTATTGCAATGCATTTTTCTGACTGATCAGGCATTTTTCAGACTGATCAGGATCCTGATCAGTCAGAAAAAATGACATCCGTTTGCATACAGTTTGCCTGATCAGGCAGTCAGTTCAGGCAACGGAACTGCCTGCAGGAATCAAACAACGCAAGTGTGAAAGAACCCTTATCCTGTACTGATCCTGAGTTACATCCTGTATTATACTCCAGAGCTGCACTCCCTATTCTGCTGGTGGAGTCACTGTGTACATACATTACATTACTTATCCTGTACTGATCCCGAGTTACATCCTGTATTACACTCCAGAGCTGCACTCACACATGGTGTCCATGGAATACTGTGTAATACACAGGCTGTAACACAGGATCAGTGCATGAGAATGAATTTCCATCGTCACCCAATGTAAGGACTGTTAACTTTACAAAGTCCGAGGCAGATTTTATCGAATACCTAATTATCCAGAAAGACTGAAGAATCGGCACCGATTTCATGATTTCACTGGAGATTCCTTTAATGGCCCAACACACATCCCTGCGCTGTATTTTCTCACCTGAAACTATGGGAATCACAGTCTTCTCAATGACAGCGCTCAGCACTTTATGATTTGGGTTGTCCTCCATGTTGTCCTCACGGTCATGCTTGCTATAGCAGAAATCATCCAGGTCACAGTACCATGACATGTGCTCAAGCTCAGTGGCGTCCTAGGCCACGGAGAACAAGGATGTCAATGCAGGAGTTCATAGCACAAGCGGAAATTTCACCAATAATAAACTCATGTGACCTGTGACTTAAAGGTGTTGCCTGGGAATACATATTTTTCTAACAGGAGCCCGCAGCCTGCCTCCCCCACTGAGAGGATCATACTTACCTGTTCCACACCGCTCCGGTCCTCTGTGCCTCCATCTTCCGCTCCGGGGTTTGTCGTCTCCTCCCTGGCATGGTCACCTCATCGGCTTCAGCAGAGGTTAGCTGAAGAGGTTACCATGCTGGGGAGCACGAAAACCAGCACCGCATCCGAAGATGGAGGTGTTGGAGCCAGTGTGCAGGTAAGTATGATCCTTTCACAAGGGGAGGTAGGCTGCCGGCACCTGTTACAAATTACCTGTTACGGACAACACCTTTAAAGGAACACTCCACTGATACGTTGTGCAGAGCCTGAGGGGGTGAAGCATGACACAAAGATTCTCTCTGGTGTTCCATGTATTGCACTAGGCATAACACAATGCAGGTTGCCTCGAGTGCTCCTTTAAGGCCCCTTTCACACAGACGAGAATTCAGCGCGGGTGCAATGCGTGAGGTGAACGCATTGCACCCGCACTGAATCCGGACCCATTCACTTCAATAGGGCTGTTCAGATGAGCGGTGATTTTCACGCATCACTTGTGCGTTGCGTGAAAATCGCAGCATGTTCTATATTCTGCGTTTTTCACGCAACACAGGCCACATAAAAATGAATGGGGATGTGTGAAAATCGCATAGCATCCGCAAGCAAGTGCGGATGCGGTGCGATTTTCACGCATGGTTGCTAGGAGATGATGTTAGTAAATTGTTAAAAGAGTCAATTTACTGTATTATTTTCCTTTATAGCATGGTTATAAAGGAAAATAATAGCATTCTTAATACAGAATGCATAGTACAATAGGGCTGGAGGGGTTAAAAAAAAAAATATATATAAAATTAACTCACCTTATCCAGTTGATCACGCAGCCGGCATAGTCGTCTTCTTCTTTCAGGACCTGCAAAAGGACCTTTGATGACGTAATAGCGCTCACCACGTGGTGACGTCAGCACAGGTCCTGCTGAATAAAGATAGAAGATTACGTCAAAGGTCCTTTTGCAGGTCCTGAAAGATGAAGGAAGAAGACGATGCCGGCTGCGCGAACAACAGGATGAGGTGAGTCAATTTAACTTTTTTTTTTTTTAACCCCTCAATCCACATTTTTACTTAGTATTCTGTATTCAGAATGCTATTATTTTCCCTTATAACCATGTTATAAGGGCAAATAATAAAATGAATAGAACACCTAACCCAAACCCGAACTTCAGTGAAGAAGTCCGGGTTCGGGTCTGGGCACCACATTCAGTTTTTTTATCACGCGCAATAAAAACTGAACATCGGAACGCAATCACAGTCAAAACTGACTGCAATTGTGTACCTACTCGCGCGGTTTTCTCACAATGCACACGCGACACATGTGGAGCAAATCCGGGACGCCCGTGTGAAAGAGGCCTAATACAGATTTTAACATAATGGGAAGTGATGTCCTACCTGCAGAGGATTCCAGCCTATTAACTGCTTCCGGACCAGAGGGCCTAGCAGTTTGGGAATACATAAGCTGATGTAAGCATCGTAATACGTCTCCGGGAACTGCTCCCTCCACTCGTGAAACTTGGACAGGATGTTCTTAGTCTGGCAGAAATCCTCATGGACGTCGTCAAAGATGGGTTTACACAGGAGCAGGACGTCCTCTGTAGAAGGGAACATTATTAGACCCGGGAATAAAATGAAAATTATGACGAATGGAAGATTTACAAGACGTAATCCAAGCCTTATTCAAACGGCCACAATATTCGTACTACTGCTGCAAACCTCAACCACGGTTCAGATGATCCGAGCACACTAGATCCGTGCTGTTCATTAGACCCGTGGCGGGCAATACGGACACTAAGGTGCGCCCTTGACTGTAATGGCTGAAATGAGGTCTGAAGCTGAGCTCCTTATGAAGGGTCGCACTGTGATTAAAGCTAAATCACTGTAAAATGAAACGTTTCCCATCCCAATTTATCATCATTTTCCGGTCTACATCCAGAAGCTGAGAACACATGTTGATCACTTTGTAGGCGCACAGGTCAGTATAAGAGATGGCTCCGCAATGAGCCTTATGCCTCTGCCCTTTGGGTATGATCAGGACACATGTAGCAGGCCGGGTAGGTCGGTGTAGGACATTGTGGTTGATGCGTCATCAGTGGTTCTGTAAGTGCACGCTGTGACACACAAATTAGCAAAATGCATCTTCCCCGCCCCCCCATCACCTTGATCTTGCTTGTATTCACGTTCTTGGTCGAGAGACAGCTCGTCGTCACTAGACATCCCTTCGTGGTGATCTATTTGGCCAGAATCCTCACGTTTCTGTCGCCTTCTCTCCCTGTACAGGGAAAATTAAGCCCTTGAGCTAGATAATTCTTATAACATTTTGACGTGCATATAACTTATTTTTAACTCTTTAGTTGGGGGGGGGCGCAACTCAATTTTTCTACGTTTTAGATTTTTTTGTTTCCCTTTGTGCAGTAAAACTGATGTAGGTCAGTGCAATTACCGTGATATTAAAGGGGTTGTAAGACAATTTATCTCCTATCCATAAGTGTCTGATCGTGGGGGTCCAACCACTGGGACCCCCACCGATCACATGAACAGGGGCCAGTGTTCCCCTGTTTGAGCGGATTGGGGGGGACACACGCACGCTGCATTCCACTCTATGGGACTGGTGAAGATAGCCAAGCGCTTGTACTCCAACAAAGCAATGGACTTAAATGCATCTCTGCCACTCCATTCAAAAAGGGGAATACAGTCCCCTTATTCAAGACCAGTAGGGGCTCCAGTGGTAGGACCCCACTGAGCAGACACAAAATTAATATTTTTTAATGAATTTACCACTTTTGCACATCATTTGTTTAGTTTTTTTTTTGTCACTATATTTTTTTGACCCAGTATATATTTGTCCTCTATGAGGAACTTGTTAGGCCTTCTACTGCCATAGCAACTCCCTGCATCACGCCAGTATGATGGGGGCCATGGGGTGACAGAGGGAGCCCCCATTTCGAACCACTTAAGGCTGGCTCCCACTGCAGACGGCCTGGGCTCAGCTACAAAGGCCATGCCATGCGAGTGCCGTAATTGTATGGCAGCTTACGGTATGGACCTTGAAACTGCATGGCATATGGCAGAAAGGGGTTAAAGTTACATTGGGGCTAAAAAACAAGGAATAAGAAAATAATTGGGTTGCCTTTGGTGTGACTGTGACCTGCTTTATTACATTCTCTCTAGTGCGGGAGGGAGGCAGGGCTCGCTTCTTTTATATATGAGGGATGGGAGGGTTAATCAAGAAATTTTTGTACTGGGCCAACGACCAATGCATGGCCATGAAACGCAGCATTAAGTCACCTTCGCAGCTCCATGTCCTGCAGGTGGCTCTTCGTTTCCTCATC
Source organism: Bufo gargarizans (assembly GCF_014858855.1). Classification (NCBI taxonomy): domain Eukaryota; kingdom Metazoa; phylum Chordata; class Amphibia; order Anura; family Bufonidae; genus Bufo; species Bufo gargarizans. Next base: position 8,208,304 of record NC_058083.1, read on the forward strand.
TGCCACCACATCATTTCCAGTTCCTAAAGAAAGACACAATCCATAAAAACCTTCTAAGATGTGATGAGGAAGAGTGCACGGCAGCCAGCGACCACAGCTTAGTTATATACCCACCAGCAAGTTTCTGGATCGCAGCAGATTCACGCTGGAGGTCATCCTGTCTGCGCTTCAGCAGCGATCTGCTGTGACCCTCCAAGATCTGGGACATCTCAGACTCCAGCTGATAAATCTCCTGAATCTAAGAAAGACATTGCACGTTAGTAAGGGTTTACTCACACTGTGTTTGCGTACATCAGGTATATACATCATGGGGATTTCCTGATGTAGTGTGAATGCAACCTAAAAAGACAAGAGGAGCATCCGGAGTAAAATCAGTCAGAGCCACTCTGGATTATATTTAAAGGGTTTCTGTCACTAGATTTAACCCCATTAAGCTAACTGACATTAGCGATGTACTATAGAGGCTCTGTTTTCCCACCTTTGTCACTTCCCTCCAAGTCCTGATTGACAGGGCCAGGCAGCGCTCACATCTGTCTGCCAGCCCTGTGCTCTGGTGAAATCTCGCGCCGTTCAGCATTCGGCGCAGGCGCGGTGAGGGAAAGACGCTCGAAGGCTGCCAGCTTCCTCGCTGCGCCGAATGCTGAACGGCGCGAGATTTCACCAGAGCACAGGGCTGGCAAAAGGATGCGAGGGCTGTCTGGCCCTGTCAATCAGGAGTTAGAGGGAGGTGACAAAAGGTGGGGGAACGGAGCCTCTAGAAGCAGGAACAACGCAGGGGGCGTTGTTCCTGCTCCTAGAGGCTCCGTTCTCCCTAACTTTTATAATATGCTAATTAGCTTTTAGGAGCAGGGGGGCTGCTGGTGTAACGGGGGCATAGATAAAACTAGGAATAGGCTAGTTAGGTTTAGCTGACATTAGCACATCGCTAATGTCAGCTAGCGTAATAGGGTTAAAGGGAGTCTGTCATCAGCATTTCAATTTTTTAACCCTTCCCACAGCTCCCTAGCATGCTTACAGTTAATAAAAACGTTACCTCTGGCATCAATCCTGGACTTCTAAAACCATCAAAAACGATCTTTATAACATATGCAAATGACGGCTCGCAAGTGCCCAGGGGCGGCGTTACCCTCGTAGGTGCCCTGGTAGCTCAGCCTTTTCATTGCTTCCCCCCGCCCCTTCCTACCCTTTGCCCGCCTATCTCCCAACTTGTTATTCCGCCGAGATCCCGCGCCTGCGCACTCATTCCTTTGGCCGGCGCAGGCGCACTGCGATGCCCATTCCTTGTATGGCATCACAGTAACTATTGCGCATGCGCCGGCTAACGACGCAAAAGCACAACAAAGGAGGCGGTCCATCGGCGCATGCGCATTAATTACTGTGATGCCGTACAAGGAAGGGGCATCGCAGTGCGCATGCACCGGCCAAAGGAATGAGTGCGCAGGCCCGGGATCTCGGTGGAATAACAAGTTGGTAGATAGGCGGTCAGAGGGAAAGGATGGGCGGGCGGAGGGAAGGAAGGGGCGGGGGGAAGCAAGGAAAAGGCTGAGCAAGCAGGGCACCTAAGAGAGTAACGCCGCCCCTGGGCACTTGCGAGCCCTCATTTGCATATGTTATAAAGATCGTTTTATAAGTCCAGGATTGATGCCAGAGGTAACGTTTTTATTAACTGTAAGCATGCTAGGGTGCTGTGGGAAGGGTTAAAAAAGTGAAATGCTGATGACAGACTCCCTTTAAATCTGGTGACAGAAACGCTTTAAAGGGATCTCCCATAATGAAAAGCTCTGCAGCTTTCTAATATAGTCTGCATTTCAATTCCTCACCAGCTACAAGGTGGCCTTTATGCAGCTGTTACAATGTATCGGCGTAGACAAGATGTCTCAGCATGGACAACAGGAGAGAGATGTGATGGGAGGAGTTATATCTCCTAGTCCTATTCTGATGTCATTACCTTCTCATTCAGACAGTCGACAAAGTTCTCCACGTAAACCTTCATCGACTTGAAGAATTTGTAGCTTTTTTCACTCGATGATGTCTCGAGCTTCTGCAGCGTGTTCCTGGCATTTTCAAGATCACGGGTGTATCTTTCACTGTCTAAGATGTGTGCTCTGTGCACCTCATCAATGGAGGCTATTCTGAAGACAAGGAAGAACGAGAGAACATCAGGTACAAAGACTATGTATAGCACAATGAGCTCGTCTCTAGTTAGAGCTGTATACCCATCTTGTCTGTTGTGAATCGGTCATCAGGTAGGTGGTCACACCAAGCTAAGCACAGAAGTAAAACAAGGGGGGGGGGGGGGGGGGGTCTACATGCTTTACTAGTGTATGGGATTTTCATAACTGGGAGGGTGGGGGGTTTGGCATCCTCCCCTATACGTGCAGGAGGAGCAGCAGAGAGCATCTTGTTTGTGAGGACTCCTATCAATCATGGAATGGGAGGCAGCGAAAAGCTTCTCTTACTATGTAGTATCGATTAGAGATCAACAGATATTGATTTTTTTTGAGCCGATACCGATAATTTATACCGATATTCTGTGCATTTGAATTTTTGATAAAACAAAAAATTCCTAAAAAAATCTGCTGAAAATGAACACGTTTATTGTTAACGCAAAGCTTTATTTTGTAAATCTTTTTCATTTATACTTAATATTTTGGTGTTTTGTTAGTTTATTTTACTTTAATTCATATACAGGAGGCGGGTGCTGGCTTCAGAATTATATAGCCACACCCAACCTCTATAAGCGGTAGCTGCGATCCGCGGCAGTTAACCCCTCAGGTGCAGCACCTGAGGGGTTAACTACCGTGGATGGCAGCTACTTGTCATAGAGGTCGGGTGCGGCCATATGATTCTGCAGCCAGCACCCGCCTCCTGTTGAATTTGAGCGAATGAGTGAGTCAACATCATTGGTGGCGCAGTGGCCACAGCCCCTCCCCTCTCTACTCCTCTCATTGGTGGCAGTGGCAGTGGCAGCAGCAGCACAGGGGGAGGGAGACACTGATTCCTTCTCCCCTGTGCTGCTGCTGAGGGAACACGGATTTCGCTGACAGCAGCGCGATCCTTGTTCCCGATTCGTTATCGGCATATCAGCAAAATAGATGCAGATACCGATAACTTAAAAAATCCTCAATATCGGCCGATAATATTGGTAAAACCGATAATCGGTCGATCCCTAGTATCAATCCCTCACTCAATCACCTAGTTGTTTGGCGGACTAGATCTGAAGGGAGGGGAGTCTGACCACTGGATCCCCCCCACCAGTCCCAAAAATGGGGGTCTCATATCCCTGTATGAATGGAGCGGCAGGTTGCACATGACTGTTGCCGTTCCATTCATTCTCTATAAGACTGCCAGAGATATGCTGATGGGGGTCTGACTGCTGGGACCCTGCCAGTTTCTAACCTGGTACAACCCCTTTAGCTAGGTATTTCAGACTATCAATACTGATGGGCTATCCTCGGGACAGGCCATTAATATCCAATCTGAAGGGTCTGACACCCCGCACACCCACTGTCCAGTAGAAGTTGGAACTACACAGCCCTGCAGTAAACAGCAATGCGCACTACATAGTGAACCGTGCCGTGTAGTTTGGCACCAACGTCCAACAGCAGAGCTATTCGGGGACAGCTGATCAAAGGTGGGGCTGGGTGTCAGACCTCTACTAATCACATATAGAAGGCCTATTCTAAGGATAGGCCATTGATACTAAAATCCTGGAACACCCCTTTAAGAGAGAGCCCGCACAAACAGAAAACCAGTTGGAAACAATTACCTTGCCGTCAACCTTTTTCGAATATCTTCCACAGTCACTGGTGGTGAAGAAAACTTTGGTGCAACAAATTTTTTTTTACGAGTGGGTCTGTGTCCGTGTAACAAGTCGTTGTCCATAGTCTATTGGACAAAGAATTAATTTTTTTTATTATGAACAACAGTGGGCGCTAACGACATGGAGACAAGGCTCAATAGAAGCGGCCAAACATACACAGACGATTGAGATACAACCACAAAATCTGTTATCATGGTAGATAGTGTAATGTATGTCTCTAACATAGCAAAGTATTGTAATTCTGGTTGGATCAGGGGCAGAGTTAGATACATGACAACCACTAAAGGGAAACTCCATATAAAAATTTCAAAACGCAAATTTTATCCTGAATGGAGGTTTTCCCTCCACCCGCAAAGCCTCTCCTACATGATCCCCCCCCTTGATCAGGTGACTGCTGGACCTCTTATCACTAGGGTGAAACTAGCCTTACTATTGGATTACTGCAGCTAACCTCAGACAGAATTTGCAACAATTCCGCTGGCAATGCGTCATGGTCTGGTTGTAGTGGACCGTGACACTTTTGCCTTGCATGCTTGTTGCTGGTGGCAACGTGTAGTTTGTAGCATGTTTTGACACTTTCCCTTTAAGTCTGGTTCCCTTCCCATTTCTGGTGTGTATGGGGTTAAGGTGTGAGAAAGGTGGGGCTGGGTGTGGCCTCTTGCCTCTTATAGTACTGGTGCTTGGAGCCTGAGGTCAGAGTGGACTTCAGTTTCTGGTGGAGCTGGAGTTATGCTGCCATCCTGGACTTTTCCATCTGTCCAGCTTGAGGGCCACCTTGTTGAACATAGTTTGCCTTCCCATTCTATCCTTCTTGTTCCCCTACCTTACCTGTGTGTGGGTTTATGTTCAGGGTGTGGTGTCTTGTCTTGTTTTTTTTGTTACATGTCTAGTCAGTTGTTTTTTTAATATCTGGCATGTATGCAAGGCGTTACCCTGGGTGTTGTGCCTCCGGTGAGGGGGCTTCTGTGTTCCTCGGAGGGGGAACAGCGTTTACCACCAGCCTGCGGAAGTGGGCTCCATGGTTTCAAAGAGGGGTGAACCACAAGTATAGGCAGTGAGCATCTTTCTTCCCGTTGCTGCAGCAGGTAAGTGCTATGTGTCCCAGAGCTTGTTATCCAGGTGGCAAGTGTTATCCAATACATTCCATAACTGTAAGGGTTACATAGCATCATAAATCAATATAATGCTATGTGAATCCCGTCAGTGCTGGGAGGTCAGGCCGGGTGCTGTGATGCGGACTCGCTGCAGGAGGAACGCTCGTCTGCAAGGAGCCAAGAGGCCACACCCAGCTCTACCTTGCTCACACCTTAACCCCATACACACCAGAAATGGGAAGGGAACCAGACTTAAAGGGAAAGTGTCAAAACATGCTACAAACTACACATTGCCACCAGCAACAAGCATGCACGGCAAAAGTGTTACGGTCCACTACCACAAGACCATGACACAGCCGTGACACAATGCATGTGAAAAATTATAATTTCAGTCCCCACCACATCTTTTGGAAAAAGTCTGCATGGAGTAAGGACTGTGCCGATAGCATGGCCACAGACCAGCTTTGCTAAAGGGCAGTGGAGTAAAATGTGTGCGGGTCCAATTCACGGGAAAAAATAAATAAATAAAAAGACAGCCGTGCGTTTTCCCTGCAGCAGCCACAGTATTACATGCTGCCTATTGTAATACATTTCATAAATGGCTGCAGCTCTCTATAAAGTTCACACGTTTACGTCGTCAGAAATAATACAGACCTGAGGACACTTGATCGCCTTTCTTATCTGAAGCTCCTCCCACTTGTCCTGAATGTCGTCCATTTCTTCTTCATCACCACCGTCTGACCCGCTACTGGAGGCTACAACAAAATGTACTTCAGTTATCGCGCTGATCGTGGAGTAAGGGTACAGCCACAGCAAAGAGTGCAGATGTATCACGGACCTCGCCCCATGAATCGCAAGGGATGAAATCCACAGAGAAAACCTGCAGCATAAACTGACATGAGGCAGAAAGGGGATGGTCTGGGCTGCCTCCCGAATAGGGGCTCATAGCGGCTCCTCAGTCTGCCTCGCAGGCCTCTTTCACACGAGCGATGCGGATTTGCTTTGGATGCGTTCAGTCAAACTCGCACCATTTTGCAAGCAAGTTCAGTCAGTTTTGTCTTCAATTGCATTCAGTTCAGTTTTTTTCCGCGCGGGTGCAATGCGCTTTTGTTTTTCACGCGTGTGATAAAAAACTGAAGGTTTACAACATCTCGTAGCAACCATCAGTGAAAAACACACTTGCTTGCGGATGCAATGTGTTTTTCACTGAAGCCCCATTCACTTCTATGGGGCCAGGGCTGCGTGAAAAATGCAGAATATAGAACATGCTGCGATTCTCACACAACGCAGAACTGATGCGTGGAAAAAAAAAAATAATATACGCTCATGTACACAGACCCATTGAAATGAATGGGTCCAGATTCAGTGCGGGTGCTATGCGTTCACGTCACGCACTGTACCTGCGCATGTGAAAGGGGCCTAAGGTACCCACGTCCTTTTTTATAATAACATTTTTACATTTTAAAGGGGCATTTCAGGATTTGCATAATGATGCCCTATCCTCAGGATTGGTCATCAGTATGAGATCAGTGGTGGTCTGACTCCTGGGACCCCCACGATCAGCCGTATGAAGAGGTTGCGGCACTATGTGAGCATTTAGGCCTTTTCGTAGGCCATGTCAGGTCACGTTGATAGGTCATGTGGCCTAGGCCCCAGTTCATTCCCATTTAAGTGAATGGGGCCGAGCTGCGATACCACGCACAGCCACTATCATATAGCTGGCGCTGTGTCTGGAGAGCCGAAAGGAGGCTGCAGCGCCACGGCTTTGTCAAACAACTGATCAGCGGGGGTGTCAGGACTCAGACCCCCCCCCCACCCACCAATTTTATAATGACCCATCCTGAGGATGGGCCATCAATATGAGAAATCATTTGTAGGGATTGAAAATCTGTTTTCATTGGAACAAATTAAAGGGAACCTGTCACCAGTTTTATGGTGTCCTAACTAAGGGCAACATAAATAAGTGACTGATTCTCTTAGCAAAATGCTGGGTCACTTTCTTTAATTGACCCAGTCAATCTGCCAACATCTTGTATTAAAAAGATCCAGCTAATAATGATGAGTCATGAATATTCATGAGCTCCTGACTCTCCCCGCCTACCTGCTGCTGATTGACAGTTATTTTCCATTTGAATCAGCAGCAGGTGGGCAGGGGAGTGGCTAGATCTCAGAATAAAAATAAAAAAAAACAAAAAATAAAAAAACGCTGGACTCACTGACATCACGCTGGACTCAAATCAGCTCATTAGCATGCGGCATCTCTGTGTGTATATTATGAGGTAACCATCTGTCACACCAGTAAGTGAATACATCTAAGGCACTTTTTAGTAGTTAATGATTGTATATAATTAGTTAGATTATAATAAAAAAATCCACTTTAAGTTACCAATTTCCTCAGCCATCTGCTCTTTTATGTTTTTCATCCCTGGGGCGAATTGAATCCTCTTCTCATGATCGTCAAGCTCATCGTCGCTTTCCGATTGGCTGGAATCTGACCGTTCGTGAGAGGCATCTAGTGATATGTAATCTCCCTGAGTGCGGGCCAATTTCCTCCGTGTGCGAGCCGCTCGGATCTGCTTAGCGTCCGGGATGTCATCTGTGCTGAACAAAAATTCAGTAAGAATTGGTCACAAGTCCTGATTTACATCTCTGTCTGTTTCATCTCGAAATATGGCCATACGGCTAGTGACTTCGTCAGCGTCTGACGCATGCAGATGACCGACACTGGCAGATTAGGTAGAAATTAAACGCGTCTTCTAGTTTCACGTGAATAATGGTTTAAAGGGGGTTGTCCGGAGGCCCCTGCCAGTCTAAGTTTCCATGCTGAGAGGAATGACTTGCCTCACGGGCACATGTCCACTGCAGCGAATCACTGGGCTGACCGGTCACAAGCTGCCCGAGGCCAGTGCCTTGGTTGGAGTAGTCAAATGCCAGTATGGCATGTCACCGTCTGCAGCAAGTCAGGGCACCACTGAGCACAGTTGTTGGAGCAGCGTAGGATTAACCCATTCATGCACTGCCATACTTCTGTGTTGTGATGTAAGCTTCTGTGCCCGCGCCAAGTGTCAGCAGTAGTATACAGCCGACACTCCGCTCAGACTCTAAACCCAGTCACCAAATTCATCGGATCCATAAGACCGCAGCATCTAAGGCTGGCCATACGGACTCGATAGCTGACGGCCGAATGATCATTCAGTCTACAGCCGTCTCTCCCGACTTCCCAATACACGTACGTGGCTGGTTCCACAGAGCATGTATGTGTTGTCAATGATGAAAGAAGACCCTTTTGGTGGCGACCTATCTCCTGGGAGAACAAAAGGATTGGTAGAAATAATTTAGTTCACCTGATCCTTCTCTCCCCTGACATCTAATGCGCACAGTATGGGCTAAATCTCGGGAGGTTTTAAATGTAGCGGACTTGCTCGACTTATCACCGATCGGGAACAATCCTAATCTGGTGGAGTTATTTGGGCTGTCTGGTTTTAAGGGTTGGGAGCGTAAAGGGCTGTGGAGCGTAGGTCAGATTTATACTCGGGGTATCCTGAAGCAGTATGAACAACTCAGTACAGAATTTGAGCTGGAGTCCAGGCAATTCTATAAGTACCTACAGCTTCGGCATGCCATAACCACACAGACCAAAGGTGGGCCCTTGATATTTGCTTCCCACCAGGTGTTGTGTATGCTGGCGGTGGCGGGACCCTCTAGCGGGGCGATCTCTAGGGCATATTGGGCAATGCAGGAGGAGAATCTGAAAAAATATCCATTAACGATCAGCAGCAATTGGGAAAAAGATGTAGGCCCCATCTCAGATGCTCAATGGGAGGAGGTGTTGGCGCTAACTCCGGCTTTGTCACTTAGTGAGACGGCGAGATTGTCTCAGATCTTTCTTCTGCATAGAGTATACAGATCGCCACTCTTTCTGAAGAAAATAGGGTCTCGGCCCGATTCCTCTTGTCCAGAATGTAGATGAAGCTGGACTGTTGCACATGATCTGGAGCTGTAGCGCGCTACATAAATATTGGTCGAAGATACTATCTTTGATTAATAAAATATACAGTGCTACGTACATGCTAGATGCTAGGATGTGTATACTGGGGTAATTCGACTCTGACTCCTTACAGCCTCCCATTAAGATAGGCATAAATAGGATCTTATATCAGGCCAGGAAAACCATTGCTGCTAAATGGATTCAGCCATCTCCTCCTAGTTTTGCGGAATTTGTGGCCAGAATGAATGTGATCATACGGCTAGAGAGGGGGACATACTTGAAACGAGGTTGTCTTTCGAAATTTGAATCCATTTGGGGACCCTGGATAGACAAATCTGGTGGGAGTAGTCAGTGGCTATCCCTACATTCTAGCTGCTGGAATATTGTAGGCCGGTCTTAGACTGGGTAGGGCATTTGCGTGTTCATAATTGGAATGTATGCATTGTCGCACATTCTATTTTATATTATACTATACCTATATGATATGTCACGCTTGCTGCTGATCTCAATTAATGTTATGGGGGATATTGTTATTACATTTTTCTCTATTGTGTACTTTTCTACTAGAAAATTGGGCGATGGTGCAATGTTTGTACTGTATGCTCTGCTCATGAACATTGTATAACTCTTTACAATAAAAAATATCTGATAAAAAAATAAATGAGAGGTGGTTGCACTCTGCTATCTCCACTTAAAGGGTTTGCCCAGGTCCTGGATATTTAGGCCTTATCATAAGGAAAGAGGGGGGGGGGGGGGGGGTGCCAACACCTGACACCCCAAATAATCAGCTGTTCTGCAGATACTGGAAGGACACAGAACCACAGCTCCATCCACTGTGCAGTGGCCATGTAAGGGTACTGCAGCTCAGATCCCATTCATCTGATAGGTCAGGGTGCCCAACCTGCGTCCCTCCAGCTGTTGAAAAACTTCAACTCCCAGCATGCCTGAACAGCCTACAGCAGGGCATTGTGGGAGTTGTAGTTTTACAACAGCTGGAGGGCCGCAGGTTGAGCATCCCCATGATAGGTCTTCAGTATCTAGAACTTGGGCAACCCCTTTAAACCTATAAAAATTATGAAGATAGTCAACCAAACGGCAGTCACTAGACCCCAGTGCATCCCATAGGTAAGTGCCCCAGTATCATCTTACAGCGCTCTGAATGCTGCCGTGCGGTATAGCGGTGTATGACTCCCTCTGTAGTCATGTGAAGTAAAGGACGTGTACATATCTACATAGTGGCCCCTCCCAGGAGGGGTATACGGGTCTCCCACTACAAGTGTGTGTATATGGGGGAAGAGGGCTCTGTACTGAAGAAACAGCACTCTAGAAATACATTTGGAAAAGGCTCCACTGACCATGTCGCAGGTGACCTGCCGATGGCGGAGAAGACGTTGGACTGCTGCCCGCAGGACTGGAATACTCTTCCTTCTCGGGAACATCCACCTTTCCGCGCTCGCTCTCTTCGGACTCTGAACTGACATCCGGTCCTAAATTGTAATAGTTACATCTCACTTCACTAATCCTCAGCTTTTCAACGTGAAATCTACAGTCAAAATCCTGACCATCCGATGTCTAATGGACAGCCATACTGCAGTAACCGGAGAGTCGGAAAGTCCTGCACTACGCAATACGGGCGACATTTCCTAAGACCGGCATTTTCCACGTCTGTCTCAAAGTCCTCTGCTCTGGCAGAGGAAGCGCCAAAGTGACGTAGAGGGGCAGGCCTTTACATAGGACTGGCACTTCATCCAGCAGGCCAGGTGACAAAGGGGTTGTGTCACTTCAGCAAATGGCATTTATCATGTAGAGAAAGTTAATACAAGGCACTAACTAATGTATTGTGATTATACATATTACTTCCTTTGCTGGCCGATTCATTTTTCCATCACATTATACACTGTTTGTTTCCATGGCGACGACCACCCTGCAATCCATCAGTGGTGGTCGTGCTTGTTCACTATAGGAAAAGGCGTTGGCCTCTCTGGTGGCCGAGACTGTGGGCGCGCACATGGGCTGGTGCTTTTTCCTGTAGTGTGCAAGCACGACCACTATTGATGGATTGCAGGGTGGTCGTCACCATGGAAACAAACTGTGTATAATGTGATGGAAAAATGAATCCAGCCAGCAAAGGAGGCAATATGGAGAATCACAGTACATTAGTAACTTTCTCTACATGATAAATGCAACTTACTGAAGTGACACAACCCCCTTAGGGCTCTTTCACACCTGCGTTCTTTTCTTCCGGCATAGAGTTCCGTCGTCGGGGCTCTATGCCGGAAGAATCCTGATCAGGATTATCCTAATGCATTCTGAATGGAGAGAAATCCGTTCAGGATGCATCAGGATGTCTTCAGTTCCGGAACGGAACGTTTTTTGGCCGGAGAAAATACCGCAGCATGCTGCGCTTTTTGCTCCGGCCAAAAATCCTGAACACTTGCCGCAAGGCCGGATCCGGAATTAATGCCCATTGAAAGGCATTGATCCGGATCCGGCCTTAAGCTAAACGTCGTTTCGGCGCATTGCCGGATCCGACGTTTAGCTTTTTTAGAGTGGTTACCATGGCTGCCGGGACGCTCAAGTCCTGGCAGCCATGGTTAAGTGTAGTGGGGAGCAGCATACTTACCATCCGTGCGGCTCCCGGGGCGCTCCAGAGTGCCGTCAGGGCGCCCCAAGCGCATGGATCATGTGATCGCATGACACGTCATCCATGCGCACGGGGCGCTCTGACGTCATTCTGGAGCGCCCCGGGAGCCACACGGACTGTAAGTATACCGCTCCCCCGCTCCCCACTACTACTATGGCAACCAGAACTTTAATAGCGTCCTGGCTGCCATAGTAACACTGAACGCATTTTGAAGACGGATCCGTCTTCAAATGCCTTCAGTTCACTTGCGTTTTTCCGGATCCGGCGTGTAATTCCGGCAAGTGGAGTACACGCCGGATCCGGACAACGCAAGTGTGAAAGGGCCCTTAAGGATTCTATTCTGCCATTTTTTCCTCCCCTCAGTTTCGGGATCTATTATTTTTGGTCCATGTTCAGACTTTACCCACCTTTTTCCTGAGGCTTGGTATCTTGCTCAGCATTTTCTGTCTTCTTCTGTACTTTGAATATGATGGCATTTACTGTCGGCTTCTTGATCTTAAAGTGACCATCTTCACCTGTAATTACCAAGGACACGAGGGCTGAGGAGGTTACTGCTCTGTGAGGAGCCTCGCAGCCTTCCTGGCCACCACACATCAGATGTTCTCCTGCACCCAGAGTCTGAGGGAACTGGACACATCTACCACCTCTGTATGAAGGGAGGCATAGTAGATGCCTCATCTACCTCAGGGCCACAACGCAACAACAAGCATGACAGTGGCAGATAATGGTAAGGAGTGTTTTCTATCCGGCCCCTAAAACAAATTTAAATGTCCCATGTGATGGTCCAAGTGGCTTCCTTAAGGGGTATTCCAGTAATTACCCACAGGATAGAGGATAACTATTACCCAGTGGTAGGACCCCCACCGATCGGATCCTGAGGAGAGGTCATCAGTATTAAAATCTCGGAAAAAAAACCTTTAAAAAGGGAGTCTGTCCCCACAATTGGACATTATAGACCGCTTACATAGCGCTGTAGCAGAACCATACACGAGTCAAATGGTACCTTTGTTGTGTTGTTCTGAAGGTCAACAGAGGCAAAATCGCTGTTTTATTCTTATGTAAATGAGGGCTCTAAGGGCCCAGGCCGGTCTGCCTTCTTAGATAACTCCTCCCAGCCTCTTGCATCATCCATGCGCACTGCCGGCGGTGAACTGCGCACTCGTCCAGTACAGTGGATGACGCAAGGGGCTTACAGGGCGGGCCAAGCAAAAGGCTGGGAGGAGTTATCTAAGAAGGCAGACCGGCCTGGGCACCTACCTACAGCCCAAACGCCGCCCCTGGGCACCTACAGCCCAAATGCCGCCCCTGGGCACTTGCGAACCCTCATTTACATAAGAATAAAACAGCGATTTTGCCTCTGTTGACCTTTAGAACACAAAAGGTACCATTTATAGTTTTGCTACAGCGCTATGTAAGCGGTCTATAATGTCCTTGGGGGGGGGGGGGCGAGCATTTTATTATTTTTTTTGTTTGTTTTTAACTATTGCATTCTACTCATTTTGGGCTATAGATCGTTTTTTAAATAGTTTTTATTAAACCTTTTCAGCATTTTTTTTTGTCAAAACTGAAGGGGCTGACTCCCGGCCCCCCTAGACGATCAGCTCCTACAAGCGCTGCCTTCTCTTCCATCGCAGCGGTGAGCAGCTGTAACAACAACTTCTATGGGCATGAACAGGACGGATCCGTCCCATAGAAGTGAATGGGGAGGCCATACCTGTAATTACACCGCTCACAAGCACAGAGCAGAGAAGGCAGAGCTTGTACAAGAGCTGCTTTCTCTTCAAACAGCTGATCGGCGGGGGTCTCAGGTGTCGGACCCTCACAGATCCTGAGGATAGGTCATCATCACAAAAAAAAAAACGCCTCCAAGGTAAATGCTGCAGGAGTTTTGGAGAAGGTTGTTGCTCTCCTATATATAAAGGGTTGAAAATCAGTCATGTGATGTGTCGCCATGACTACCTATGTAACTGAGCCAGCGGCCATCACAAGCCAGCACCACTACTGCGGATGATGTGCAAGAGCTGCAGCCCTCTCGACAGACCCCACTAAGGCGTTGTTAATTCCGGTATTCAAATCCGACAGAGGACATCAATACCGGAAATAAACTGATCCGTTTTGATTTTGCACATCAGGACGCATCCGTTCCGTTAGGACGCAATTGTGTAAAATCAAAATGGAAAAAAAAAAACTGATCGGTCACTAAATACATTGAAAGTCAGTGGGTGACAAATCCGGTTTTCAAGGCTACTAAAAAAAAAAACGTTTTTTGACCGCACACAAAACGGAATGCTGCCAAAACAGAAGACATCCTGAACGGAAACAGAAACAACGCAAGCGTGAAACAGGCCTTAGAGAGCGACCCCACAGGCAGACATGGAACCTCCCACAATGGAAGAGGAGTAATAAAGGAGCCCTGGTGCGGAGCTCAGGAAAGGGATACACAGCCTCCACTGGCTTTCCAAAGGTGTCTCTCACAGTGTCGTGTCCCTTTAAGGTTGCCATAGATACGGCAGGAAGCGCTCACCTTCCTTTTCCGCGCTGAAGCTGAGAGCGCTGTGGAGGCCTGCAGTCTGGGAGGACGGATCAGCACTGGCCGCATCCTCCTCTCCCTCTGACTGCCGCTCATCGCTGGCCGCCGCCGCCTCCGCCCTCTTCTTCGTCGCACACGTCAGCCCCCGGCCGCCCGCTCTCTTCGGCCGCTCCACTTTCCCATGGTCCTCCTCGTTCTCATTCTCGCTGGAGGACGCTCTCCGGACCCGCAGGTTTCGATTCGGTTTCCGAAACATAATTGCAGTCGCCTAATTTCTACGTCATCGCGATGCGCCGACAAGTGTCCGGCTCAACCATTCAAGGGCCGCGAACTTTTTTTTTTTTTTTTGTAAAAAAACTTTATGAATAGCTTGAAAACAGGGCTTCAGGTGCACTGCTAGTATTCAGATAGGGGAACCTATCAGTATGAGATTGGGAGCAATATTTCCTCAATGTCTTTTGCAGTATATGCAGAATTTTTTGGACTTGTTGAATTTTTACTGGTTTTCATTTAATTTTAAAATTACGATTTGGAACTGGTTATTATAAAATATGAATTATAGTACATATTTCTCTAAAATACATAATTCTATCAAACATTAAAGGGGTTGTCTCATTATGGACAATGGGGTCATATGGCGAGGATACGCCTACATTGTCTTATAGGTGCGGGTCCCTATATCGAGAACTGAGCCCCGCAAGTGAAGGAGGGCGCACTGCGCATGCGCAGCCGCCCATCATTCATTTTCTATGGGGCCCGTGAAAATAGCCGAGCGCTGGCTCGGCTATTTCCGTTGGCTCCATAGAAATGAATGAGAGCGGTGGCTGCACATGCGCAGTGCGCTCCCATTCACTTGTGTGGAGAGCCGGCTTGGTGGTGGCCGGACCGGGGTCCTCCAGCCATCACCTTGCGGAGCTCCATTCTCGATATAGGTTCTGGTCCGCACCTATAAGACAATGGGGGCATATCCTAGCGATATGCCCCCATTGTCTATGATGAGACAACCCCTTTAACAATAAAAAAAAAAACATTTTGTGCAACAATTTTGTTCGTTTTGTGGTTATTTCTGATCTGAATATATTAATTGTAAAGGGGAGTTCATACTAGCGTTTCGCTTTCTGTTCAAATGCGATTAAAATGGAAGATAACGGAACTGTTATAACGGAAAGCCAAACAGAACACTTTAAAAGACATTCAGTTTTTATCCGTCCTAATAGCGCTGAATAGACAAAAACAAAAAAAACGGAAACCAGCATTCTGTCACGTCCTGTGGACTTTTTTTCTTTTATGGCAATTCCGTTATTTTTAGTTTTAATCGCATTAGAATGGAATGCTATAACGGAAAGCTAAACGCGGATGTGAATCCTCCCTGATAAACAATAAAGAATGAGGTGAATAATTTGTCGTTATAGTTGTATGTTTAATTCATTATAATCTATTTACCATTTATATAATTCTTATGTTTAATTTATGAAAAGAAAAATTCTATTAAAGGGGTTTTCCCATCTCAGACAATGGTGGGATATCGCTAGGATATACTCCCATTGTTTCATAGTTGCGGGTCCCACCTCTGGGACCGGCACCTACACTGAAAGTGTTGGAGGGTGAACTGCGCATGCGCAGCCGTCCTCCATCCGTTTTCTATCGGGCTGCCGAAAATAGCCAAGTACTGGCTCGGCTATTTCCGTCGGGCCCATAGAAGTGAATGGGAGCTGTGGCCGGTCATGCGCGGTGCACTCCCATTTACTTCTATGGGGAGTGCGCTTGGTGGTGGCCGGAGTCCTCCAGCCACCACTTTCCCTGCTCTGTTCTCGATGTAGGTGCAGGTCCCACCGGTGGAACCCGCATCTGCATTGCACTGTGGAAAGGGTTAATACACAGCCAGCTAATACTGAGAGACTTTGGGACTTCCTATCTCTGCACTGAGAAGTTAAAAAATCTTCCACAATTACTAGGACAATGCAAAGTTTTGGAGGGGAAAAAACATATAAACACTGACCTTCTGATTGGTTTAGCTCAGTTGTTTACGTCTGAAGACATGTTTATGTCTGGAGAACTGGCTAGTCATTCCCATAGACTTGTATTAAAGCTCTATATAAGTTGATGCTAGACTGGAATTGCAACAGTGTTTCTGTTTAGGTTGTGCCTCTCCACTCCACCCTCCCACTAGAAGGTTCTAGTTCAGCTACAAACTGTATATAAGGAAAGCAGTCAGAGTCCCTAGTTGTCTGTGTTTCCTTGTCCACAGTGCAACTCATCTGCAATGTCCATCACATCCTGTACATGATGTATGACTCCCACAGGGTGGTGATTTGTATTCATATGCTACCTGTGACATTTCCCAGCATTTATGAGCTGTGTCCAGAGCCTGTGCACATTTTACCTTCCTTAGTGCAATACCCATCTTTATGGTACCCCAGCCAGAGGCGTAGCTAGGGTTTCCTTCACCCAGGGCAAATATAAAGTGACATATTTACATAATTAACTAATGTATTTTTGCAATTGGACCCTATAGGTATCCATAATTACCAACGTTTCAGTTGGTAAAATTGGGACATTTAAGCACTGCCCCTGAAAATGCCCCAACCTACACAGGAACACCCACTTATGGGCAGGTCTTATGTTAGCCCCACCCATTTTTTATGGGACAGTAGGCAACTATGGGTGACGTTTTCCACTGTATGTACAGGGGGATCCATCTCCTTGGCAGCCAAAGCATGACACACACACAGTAATGATAACTGTGTGAACTGGTAGGCAAGGCTCGACCTGTAATGGAGGACAGACATGGCAGCCATGCTCTGGTCCCAAATTTGGGCCTGAGTCTGGCTGAAGTGTCTGTCATCAATTAGGCCCCAGGTTTCGTTCCACAGCCAATGCAATGGCATCATCTCGCATTAAGGGCCGAGGAGGAGAGTGCACCAGCTGAGGATCATCCCCAAGTCTGTGCTGTCTCCTGCTGAGGATCACACCTGCTGCTAGGGAGAGCATAATGTTCTCCATTCATCAAGGGAATGGGGCTAGGTGAGAATTACAGATTTTTTTTTTTTTTAATTAACAGTACACGGGCATCACTGTAAGGGAGACACTAAGGCGGCAAACCTAGTGTAAGGGGGGAACTAAGGGGGCATTACACTGTGTTTGGACACTAAGAGGGCCAGAACTACTGTGTGAGGGCACTAAGGGGGTATTCTACTGTGTGAGGGCTCTGAGGGGACATTCTACTGTGTGAGGGCACTAAGGGGGTATTTTACTGTGTGAGGGCACAGAACAAGGCTTTCATGTCATATGATCAAAGGTCGTCACTGTTTTCATGGTTTTATTTTCCAATTAGTATTGATTGATTCTTGGGTACAAAAGATTAAAGAGGCTCTGTCAGCATGATCAACCCTATTAAACAAGACATACTGCCAGACATCATGCCGATTAAAACTACACCTTCCTTTTGTCTGTACCATAAACAGCTGCAGAGATATATGTGTTTTTATCCATATGCAAATGAGCAAGTTTGGAGCACCAGGAGGCGGGGCTGAATCCTTTGAGCACTGCTTTGTGACGTCCCCTGTGCCCTACACCCTCCTCCCTCCCCTTGATTGACAGGGCTAGATATCAGACTGAGGGCAGAGCTGTGTCCTAGCATCTACATATCATATGCTCTATGTACTATAGCTGTACCACTGCTTAGAAAGCTAAAATACATATTACTGCATTATTCACAAGCAGTGGATGGCCAGTTCGCAGTGTTCGCCAGCAAACACATGCGGGCTGCCATCTTAACTCACAAGTCCAGAGATGCACAGGTAAGTCTTTACCTGTGCCTGTACCGGGAACCGATCTGAAACAAATGCGGTCAACGGGAGCAGGCAGTTCCGAGAACAGCCAGATGAAGGCCCCCGAGGGCTGTTCTCGGAACTCCCTGCTCCCGGTGACTGCATTTGTTTCAGACCGGCTCGCGGCACAGGTAAGGACTTACCTGTGCATCGCCGGACTTGTGAGTCAAGATGGCAGCCCGCATGTGTTCGCTGGCGAACACTGCGACCTGGCCATCACTGTTCACAAGCACAATATACTGTATGAGTAGAAAGACACAAGTAATATGTGTTAGCTTCTAAGCATATAAAACAGCTTTTGCTATGTGGTAATCTTATAGTTTTAGGGTCCATTCACACATCCGCACTTTGGGTCCGGATCTGTTGCGCAATTATGCGGAACGGGTGCGGACCCATTCATTTTCAATGGGGACGAAAAAGATGCGGACAGCACACAGTGTGCTGTCCGCATCCGCATTTCCGGTTTGCAGCTCCGCAATAAAATAGAACATGTCCTATTCTTGTCTGCAGCTGCAGACAAGAATAGGCATTTCTATTGGGGTGCCGGCCCGGTGTTTTGCGGATCCGCAAAACACTGCGGACGTGTGAATGGACCGTAATGATAAACACTCAGGTTTGAATCATTTTTTTCTTCCACATTTAACACATAATAAAAGTCTATGGGGGTCATTGATCAAACTGGTGTAAAGTAGAACTGACTCAGTTGCCCATAGCAACTAATCAGATCCCACCTTTCATTTTGGACAGCTCCTTTGGAAAATGAAAGGAGGAATCTGATTGGTTGCTATGGGCAACTAAGCAAGTTCAACTTTACAGCAATTTGGTAAATTACCTCCTATATCCTTATCATATTAAGAATAATGGGGGAAATTTATCAAACTGGTGTAAAGTAGAACTGGCTTAGTTGCCCATAGCAACCAATCAGATTCCACCTTTCATTTTTCAAAGAAGCTGTCCAAAATGAAAGGTGGAATCTGATTGGTTGCTATGGGCAACTAAGTCAGTTCTACTTTACACCAGTTTGATAAATCTCCCCCCAAATATTTTTATGATTAAACAACTAATAAATATTGCTGGTTTCTTTATAGCCATTTATTGTGCCTATGAATAAACTAGTAATAAGTTTCAGGTTTCTAAGAAAAAAAACACTATCCTCAATATAGTAAGGCCTTTTATTATTATTATTATTATTATTTATATATAAGTCTCCCCTGGTACTTGAACTTCCAGTCTCTACATACAAGTCTGTGCACCTATTACTAAGCTTTAGCCTTTCTTTAAAGAAGAATGTTTTTTCTATACGTAGAAACTTAAAGGGAACCTGTCACCTGGATTTTGGGTATAGAGCTGAGGACATGGGCTGCTAGATGGCCGCTAGCACATCCGCAATATCCAGTCCCCATAGCTCTGTGTGCTTTTATTGTGTCAAAAAAACAATTTTATAAATATGTAAATTAACCTTAGATGAGTCCTGTCTCCTCCATGCTTGAGAGATGAGTCCAGCGTTCTCTGACTCTGAGCCCAGCCATGCCCACTGTGAAGGAGCCCAGCACCGCCCCGCATCCTCCGAATCTCCTCCTTGCTCCCCGACGTCACAGAGCTAGAGCGCCGTCACATTGCGATGTGCGAGCTAGTGCATGCGCAGTTCGTTCCCCGAGGCCGATGCCAGCACAGGGAAGGAACACTATGCCAACACTGCGCATGCGCTAGCTCGTGCATCGTGAGATTACGGCGCTCTAGCTTTGTGACGTCGGGGAGAAAGGAGGAGATTCGGAGGATGCGGGGCGGTACTGGGCTCCTTCACAGTGGGCATGGCTGGGCACCAGAAACGTTAGTAGCCTCATTTACATATATATAAAATCGTTTTTTTGACACAATAAAAGCACACAGAGCTATGGGGACTGGATATTGCGGATGTACTAGCGGCGATCTAGCAGCCCATGTCCTCAGCTCTATACCGAAAATCCAGGTGACAGGTTCCCTTTAACACATATTACTGGTGTCTTTATAATCATATATTGTGCCTGTGTATAAAGCAGTAATATGTAGATTAGCTTTCTGAGCAGATCTCTGTATGGTGAAGCTATAGTACATAGTGCATAGTGCATATGATATGTAGATGCTAGGAAACAGCTCTGCCCTCAGCATGCTGATGTCTAGCCCTGTCAATCAAGGGAGTGTGCAGAGCACAGGGGGTGTTACAAACCAGTGCTCAAAGGATTTAGCCCCGCCCGCTCCAACATGCAAATTTTTTATGAATAAAAATGCAGATTTTTCTGCAGCTGTTTAGCATACAGACGAAAGGTATTGTTTTAATCTGCATGATGATCCCTACCAGCCAGTATGTCTGCTTTAATAGGGTTGATCATGCTGACAAAACTTCCTTAAACTCGTGAAGATCGGTGGATGTGCCACTATATATACTATTCACATTTCTGCTTTGGCTCTTATGGGCAGGCATGCGCTGCCCCAGTAATCACTGGCACATATATATACGTCTATGGGAGGTTACTCTAGATATCAGCGTGATATGAGAAGACACCAGTAAATGGTACCTGGTAGGTGGAGACCCCTTTACAGAATCAGCTTTAGGACTAAGGAATTACCGCCTCAGTTTTTTTTTTATTCAATTTTTTTATTTTATTTACATAAAACACAAACTCAATCAATTATATAGATAATATTTACAATAATTAAGAAAAATAATAAAATGAATGTAATAAAAAATGATCCTCCTCGTTATCTGCACGCGCCTCTCACTGCCGATTTCAATCCTTATTGTCATGGCACTGTAAAGTAGAGAACATAAAACAATTTGGAGCAATTTGTCATTAAAGGATGTTTTTTGCTTTTTTTGTTGTTGTAAGAATCCCATTTTCTACCTGACACCCACTCCGACTGCTTTTCCTAGTCATATTCTTCACTGATTATAGGTTTGTTGGCCATCCTATTCTGATGAGATTTACAGATAGATTTAGATCTATGGTGGACCTAATGTCATACTGGACTTCCTTAGATCCACCAGATCATAAAAAAACACTTTCCATGCAGATCCACTTTTAATGGTATTGTAAATTCTGTTTTCACTGAACATATCAGACATAATATACAATGTTAGGTTTATTTGTGAATCATCCCATAAGATTAATTCCTCAATATTGCCTTCAAAGTCAGCTCCAAAGGGGGCATTCTTTTGGGGCCTTGCTTTATTAGGGGTCTATGTGTGTATCAGACTGTGTAACATCCTTTGCTACCCTGGTGGACCTTCTGCCATGGTGTGGGGCATGAACATTAGATTCTTAGCAGAACCCTTCAAGGTTAGCTAGCTCTAGATAAAAAAAAATAAAAAAAATTTTGGACTACTTTTAGAAATAAAATTGGGATTAAAATTGTCACTACACATAACATAGCTATTGGCTATATATTGAGGACAATGGGCAAGGAACAGCCATCTTTACCACCACTGAGGCTAGCCTAAGAAGTGGACAACTTATGAAGTCTCACAGGGCACACAACTCGTTACCACTGAAAAGGGCACCAATGGCCATGATGGTTTGGGCACCTGGAATGTGAAGCTCAGACCCCGATTTAGTGCCAAAACTTGAGAATGCTATTAAATTTCATAGTTTATTGAATAAGCAGTAATGGAACTCTTGGGCTAGCCTTAGAGGTGGACAACCTGTGGAGTCTCACATGGCACTTAATTTGTTACTAATAAAGAGGGCACATCCACATGGGATGCTATTATATTCCCTAGTATATTGATTGAGAAGTATTGGCACTCTTTATGTTATGGTCACCAGATGACTATTATTTGATCACTGAATTGTAGATCACAAGACGGGGCATCAGTAGATAGTACAAAAAGAAGATCTTAGTCAGCACTTATCTTGGGGGAGGGGGGGGGGGGGGGGGAGAGACCAGACAGGAACTTTATTTTCAACCTAGGACTGTTAGGTGGTGCATATGGGCATCACATTGTCAGTGGATCCCATCAACACTTATTTAATTTGCATGACCAGCCTAAAAGAATAGTAAAGCTGACGATAGATATTAGATTTTTATCAGTCAATCCCATGTAATGTCTATAGGATATGGCAAACAGTCCATCAATATTTTAATTCGGGCCACCAGGATCAACAGATTCAATTTTTACTTGTCCTCAGAAGCTAGGCAGTGGCCACCACTTATCTACAGTATTCCCTCTACCGAAAAAGTATTGGCATTTGTTGAAGCTGAACATGCTTTATAATGTGGTAGACCAAGCCAAACATGCAAGATTATGAGGACATTTCATTACGATTCATTTTCCGTTTTGACCTTTAGATGAATGCTGACCACTTACCTGTTGAATATGTGGCATTAAAGTTACTGAATTTGGAACTGGCCATGCTCACAAACTCTACAAGCATGTTGCACCCAGATGAAACCAGGGTTGAGATTGGTCCAGATCCATTGGTCATCCCCAATAAGACAGGTGATGTCTTTAGCATCCCATCATAGACTTTAATATAGTCAGTAGAAGAGATGTTAAGAGAGGTAACATTCAATGAAACCTGGGAGAAAAGCAACAAGTACTATTAGTTTAGAGAAAGCTACAAACATTTCCATGATGTTGATTGATTTTATCTGCATTCATGGGTTTTACCTTCTTGCTTGGGACTTGAATGAGCCACAAGCAGTTTCCACCACTTTGGTTTGCAGAAGAGCTGTTTCCGGAAAGGGATCCTGAGGCCGTCACCAGCTTTGTCCTACAAAGGTCTTTATTTTTGGTTACATAAATGGACAATGTTAGCGAGGAACGAACACATGATATAACCTAAAGAATAAAAGAACTGGTATTGCAGAGAAGACATAAGGTGAGGAAATCAACTTACTGCAGTTATAGTAGGCATTAACTTTCATCACATCCAGAGAACTCAACCCTAGTCTCTGTCCAATAGGCACAGTAGGGTCAGGTTTTGGGACTATAGAAGGCAAAGTCGATGTCTCGGCATAAGCATACCTACAGAGAGAATGGGCGAAGAAGCCACCCAAATATTTAGCCAAAATAAATATTTTCATTATATTAATTCGTAGTCATTCATATTTTTATTCTCCAAATGGTTTCCTAAAAGATATTGTTTTATCAGAGACAACCCCTTTGAGTTCGCAGCTGCATAATCTTGCCTGGGGAAGCCAAGGCCAGCCTGCCATTGAGATGAATAGCTGTGTATGTAATACAAGGTATTACAGATGGTATTACAGAGTACTATATTATGCCATGTGGCCTCCAAACCTGATACTCTGGAGTGAGTAATGACAAGAGGCAGTGACCCAGCCAGCCTGCCAGGCCCTACAACCACCGACTGTGTGTGTACTAAGGACTGGAAATATTGGCCCTGTTAATGTGTACGGTGAGATGCACTGAGACCTGAGTAAAGTGACTGTCCTGTGGCTAGTAGCCACTGCCTGTTAAAGGGGATGTCTGACATAATTTGTAAAAACCAATGCTAGGTAGCAGCGCGTTTAAATATAGCGCTGTGGCTCCTAGTAGTCCCTGCCAGATCAAAAATGATGCCAGCCCATTGTTTGCCATAATGTTTTCATGGTCATCCATTTGAATAGGTGCCATTTAAAGTTTAGTAGACTAGTGTCAGAAGCTGGACTTGTGGCAACTATCTCAAGTCGAGACAACTCTTTAAGTATCATTTGGTAGAACACCGTTTTGATTTGTCCCTAGGGCCTTCAGATCTGTAGGGTGGACTGTTGGGGTATCTGGGTAAAAAGGAAGGTGCCAACAAGCCATTATGCCCTTGCCAGGGTATTAGGATTGAAAAAACAAGGCTACAGAATTCAGCCGTTGCCTACCTAAACCTCTGCCTAGGGTCCTTCATGGGAAAAAAAACCCTCTAAAACTATTATGCTGAAAACTTGACTTGCAGAAAAGGTTAGATATCTTCAAAAATTGTTCAAAAATTTAATTTTTCAACCAAAATGGTGTGTGATTTTGTAATAGCAAATAACAGTATATGTAATGGAGAACAAAAAAGAAAATCTCACATGTGGACGTACCTATAATAATGCATCACTGATGTATAATCGTAAGGAAGGTTCAGAGTGTTCGCTTGATTGATGTTGAAATCGCCCCAGTAACCTGGAAGAGGTGGGAACAATGTTATTACACATTACTTCAACCCTATGGAAGAATTTATCAGGTTCTCTGTCTATAGACAACAATCGAATATGAGGACCAATATCTACAAAGGTTTGACCACCACCATTTGGAACTTCCTACAACTTCTAAAACATCACCTTGGTCTATGTTGTCCCACTTGATGTCAATGTAGTTATCCCGGTCAACTCTTGTATGTTCGTGGAAGAAACCAATATTATGCATAGCTTCATGTTGAATTACTCCGTACGTCATGCAGCTTGAACTTTCGAGGCTTAGAGTCTGTTTGCCGAAAATTCTTCCAATGTAAGACCAGCAACTACAGATAGATGTATGAAATGGAGATATTACAAATTCAATCTTGGTGAAATAAACTTTTTGGAAGATCTTGGAAGATTTTACTCATTTCTTATCTAGTACCACTATTAGGGTTTATAAAACGATAGCAAAAACATTTGAATACATATTTTTAAATTGGTGCAAAGGGAAAGCGGTCCAGTTGCCCAAGACAAGCAATCCAATTTCTTCTTACTTTTTGTAAAAGGGCTGGAATGCGATTGTTCAACCTTTTTTACTGCACCAGTTTTAATATATTTCTCCCATTGAAATACTAATATACTCAAAAAAGCACTCTGATCCCAGCCCTTTAAAGGGGTTATCCGGGAATTTATATTGATGACCTATCGTCTGGATTGATCATCAATATCAGATGGGCAGGGGTTTTGAAATCCGGGACCCCCCAGCCGATCAGCTGTTAGAAGAGGTCGGCTCTCTGTCTTCTCTTAGGCTATGTGACGTCACCATACACAGCCGCTATACAATGTGCGACGACGCTGTGCTTGAAAAGCTGCCGGAAGAAGCTCCGGTAAGAGCGACTGCTCCCTGACACAGCTGAACAAGACTCCTGCTGATGTGATTATCATTTCCCGGACCTCTAATCCATGTGATTCTGCGATCAAACGCAATTGTAGCTTTGTGATAGAGAGGCTACGGTGATGAAAAATAAAAAGCTCATTAGAGTGGGACAGAGGTGCACGTAGGAAATGTGACGTCACTGGCCTAGGAAGAGGTTGCACAGTTCACTAGAGAGCTATGGCCTATTGGGGGGGGGGGGGGGGGCGGGAGTCAGATCGCCACTGATCAGATATTAATGACCTATCCTGAAAATAGGCCCTCAGTATTAAACTCCCAGAAAACCCCTTTGACCTCATTCACATAAAACCGGAAAACCCCTTTAAAGAGCAATTCCACCTGGAATAGCTTCTGACACCGCACTGTCTAAAGACTCCCAGGCTGATCGGTGACAACTTCTATTTCCCTATTTTATTTTATTTTATTTTTTTACAACACAGCGCCATTTTTTTCCACAAGCTTTTCCTGGTATTGAAGGTCTTGAATGATAAGCTGCAATACCAGACTCAGTCCATGGATGAAAATGGTATTTATTACGGATTATAAACTTCCACTTTAAGGGAAGATTAACACTTACCCTGATCCAGACTGTGAGACTATATTGAGATAGTCTGACTCCGTGGTCCGGTTTACAAACTGCACGCAGGTCATCACTCCAAATTCGCTCAAGGCCTGATTAATCAGAGAAATATCTGAGGGGGCTGAAAACGAGAAGAGGTCAAAGTCGGTTTTGGCTAAGCCATGTACATAGAGGGGACATTTATTAAAGGGGTTGTCTCATCACATCGCTGGGATATGCCCCTATTGTCTGATAGGTGCTGGAACCGGCACTTATATCGAGAACGGCGCCCGAAAGTGGTGGCGGGTGCACTGAGCATGCACAGCCGCCCTCCATCCATTTTCTGTTGGGCTGCCGAAAATAGGTGAGCGCTGGCTCGGCTATTTCCTTCTGGCCCATAGAAGTGAATGGGAGCGGTGGCCGGTCATGTGCGGTGCGTCCCCATTCACTTCTATGAACTACCTTGTTGGGCTCCGGGTGCCAGCAGTGGGACCCGCACGTATAAGACAATAGGGGCATAACCTAGCAATATGTCCCCCATTGTCGGAGATGAGACAACCCCTTTAAGATCAGCATATTACAGGCCAGTCTTAATCCATCCACCCCTCGCATCTGATCTACCACAATTATTAAAAGCCGCACACCTCTTAATAAATATGGCACATCTGTGTAGGTCGCCTAAACTGAGATCTACACCAACAAGGGAGCTGGTGTAGAGTTCCTCTATAATCTATCCCAGGAAACTGGCTCCGGTTAAAATAAATGTGATGGGCCATCTCTGCTGGCTCCACACCACCTGCTACATTGAAACGCGGCGAGCGGTGCTTAAAACCTCCAAAAAGTCATAGTGTTTTGCACAAGGACGGCGTGCGCCAAACTTTTCAGCTTTTTAGCGCCAGTTTTCTGCCGCAGAGGGGTTAGAAAATGTACCCCAAAGTCTTGAAAATGGGTAGTGCCCCTACAGGGGCAGACTAGGAACTTAAAGGGGCCCTGGAAAAAAAAAAAAAGTAGCCCCCATCTTGTAAGTGGGTCCAAATTGATCGAAGGCGGGGCAACACAAGTAGGCGAGGTCAGAAATACCATAGTGCAACATAAAATACCGCCCCAGCAGAACTAAATACCACAGTAGAAGCCCAAGAAGCTATCCCTCTGTGGTGGCCGTCAGTCATCTCTAATTAAGATATGGAGCTTCAATGCAGTATTCAACTCTATCACCACCCTGAGGACAGCCATACGATTAAATTCATGGCCGGCGGCCAGGTACACGAGCACCTGATGCTCCCAGTGTTAATTAACGCTGAGAGCATCAGGTCATTATGTGCTTGGCCAGTAAGGAGGGTTTGGGTTTCCCCCTGGGCGTCAGCCCACCGGGACCTTTCCCTGTAGGGTCTATGGCCAGTCTGTCCCTGGTTGTATACAATAGGCACTACTCATATGCATAGTCGTCAACTGTCTTGGAGTTACCTTTTAGTAGTATTGATATTGTTGCTGTTACGCTTCGGTTACAACAAACAACATATTAAAGACACAACAATAAAACAAACCGGAGTCACTTACAGTAGGACCGAGGAACTATGGTGTACGGTACTTGGACAGTTCCATTGCTGTTCTTCGGCCACGTGCAGGTTCTACATATTCTACCGTTACGGTAGGTGTCAACGAAAATATCCATCTCTTTCAGTACTACAGGACTTCCTAAGAAGATGAAAAATACGAATCTTCTCAAACCTCAATTTGCAATAGGTCTTACATATCAGCTACCATTTTGTGTATACAGCTCCTATATAGACCTATGTGTCTCCATGGTTACAGACTACATACAAACCATTTGTAGTCTGATCCTACAGTTATATTTATTTCCATGTGTTCCTTATTCCTATCACATCAAAAATATCTCCATGTAAAGGCCTTTAGACATCAAGCCTAGAAATGTAATCCCTGTTCCCGTTAGGTTGTTTAGACCCTAGAAAGGGAAGACCCCTGTTCAGTGGAGAGATGTTAAAGAAGACCTTCTGTTGCTCCAGCCGATGCCGTCCCAGTCTATCCATATTTTACGTGCTTTAAATGTATTGAACAAGCAACGACCATCATGCTATGTCATCAATCGGCGCTCTCTGGCTGTGAAAATGTCCCATTAGTGCCCCCTCTATAATATAACATGTGCAGAAATGAACTTTTTGGTAGCTTTACCTTCATTTGCAGTCTCAATGACTTGAAATATAAAGGGGTCCTGGTCAGAGGCAGAGTCATCTGCAGAGATAAAATAGAAAATGAGGACAAGGAGCCATCACTATAAACACAGGATAGCATGGTTAGTCCATAGAGCTACAAAAGATGTCAACCATTGCTCCAAACAATAAAAATGTACTTTGGGCACACGTGTGCCTGGGTGAAAAGACGTTCGCTTTAGAAAGTATTCAAATGAGCTCTTAAGCTCTGCCTCTGATGCCACCAGATGTGAGGCAGCTATCCTATAAGTCATACAGGCCTTGAGACATGACTCGGATATTAAATAAGCCAGCATCTCTTCTGCAGACAGCTGTTTCGGGCGATTGCTCCCCATCAGTGCAGAGAGTACTGGCTTAGAGGCCTAGGTCAGGATTTGGGGGTACTATCTCTCCTTGGGGGAGAGAGCACCTTAGTTGGTGTGAGGAGACTTATAGGCCATGCATGCTCCTCTGGAATTCTGGGAATGCGATCTGCTAATTATCTCTGAACGCCATCAGATATAAGGCAGTTGTCCTATAAGTCAATGTTCAACCCTTTAAAAGGCGGCAGTCACCCCAAACAGCTGTCTGCAGATGAGATGCTGGCTTATTTATTATCCAAGTCATGTCTCAAGGCCGGTTTAAAGGGTCGAATACTGACTTCTAGGATGGCTGCCTTACATCTGGTGGCATTAGAGGCAGAGCTTGCTAAGTGCTTATTTGCTTCCCTTCTTTCCAGAATTCCAGAGGAGCATGTACGGCCTATGAGTCTCCTCATGGTGATTAAGGAGATAGTAACCCCCAAATCGCTTTAGAAAGTTTAATTTCTGCACTTCAAAAGCCATAACTTTTTTATTTTTAGATTAACATAGCCATATGAGGATTTGTTTTATGTGCACACCGTTCTCCGTATACTCTCCACACATGGCTGCAGTTTTTTTGATACTGGTCCTGGCTAGTCTAGAACCAAATCCACTAAGATTACTTGATTCTCCTTTTCTAATCTGGATCCACACGGAAAATGATCCACTGAAATTTTTTGTCTTACTCTGGGGTTAAAGGGGTATCCCCATCACATACAATGGGGGCATATCGCTAGGATATGTCCCTATTGTCTGATAGGTGCGGAGCGGGGAGAGCTGTGGCTGGAAGACCTCCGTCCACCACCAAGCGCTGCTCCCATAGAAGTGAATGGTACATCTACGGTATTATTATTTTTTTTGGGGGGGGGGGGGGGGGGGGTTGGTGACAGTGTGAAAGAACAACACAATTCCACCATTGTTTTTAGGGTTTTGTTTTAACTGTGTTAACTGTTCAATAAGAATTTACTTTTAACTTTATTCGATAGATAGATAGATAGATAGATAGATATCAGATGGATAGATAGATAGATAGATAGATAGATAGATATCAGATGGATAGATAGATAGATAGATAGATAGATAGATAGATAGATATGAGATGGATAGATAGATAGATATGAGATAGATATGAGATAGATAGATAGGAGATTCCACCTAGAACTCTGCAAACACTTTCTCCAGGTCCACAGGAGCACCTCAAACAGTGCCTGTCGAGCAGAACTGGGCAGATTCCCACTCTACTTTGCTGTCCAGAAGAGGGCGCTATCATTCAGAGCCCATCTTCATAGCAGCAGTCCCAGCTCCTACCATCACAAAGCCTTGCTACACCAAGAAGCCCCAGAAAAACAAAGCACCCCGCAACAAGTCACCCAAACCCAGCCTGCCCAATCCACCAACCAATATAGCCTGAGAAAGGGCGGAATCCAGAGGACGATACACAAGAGCAAAGAGGAGTATATTAGCGTCTGGAAAAACGACATAAGAACATCCCAGAAGCTGACAGTATACCAGAGCCTGCAGAGGGAGTACAAACTGGCCCCATATCTGGAGAAACTGCCCAATCCAAAAGACCGACAGATCCTGAGCCGGTACAGACTGAGCGCCCACAGCCTGCTCATTGAATCCGGGCGTCATCGACAGAGGTACATGCCCAGGGAGAGCAGACTGTGCCAGCAGTGCGACCAGGAGACCGTGGAGGATGAGGCTCATTTCCTGCTGCGGTGCCCCAAATACTCAGCAGTGAGAGAGACTCACTTTAGGAGACTGTCTGATCTCTGCCCAGACTTCATCTCCATGGAGGAGGAAGAGAGACTCTCCATACTGCTGGGGGGAGAGGAGAACACAGCGGCCACAGCAGCACAATATATTACTGCCTGCCATAGACTGAGAGGAGCCTGATATACTATGGACTCTTATACCCCCACCCTGGACCTGTCCCCATCCCCCAACCCTACACAAATATTTACCACTTGCTTTGGCAATGCTAAAATGTATTTAGTCCTGCCAATAAAGCTGATTTGATTTGATAGATAGATAGATAGGAGATAGATAGATAGATAGATAGATAGATAGATAGATAGATAGATAGATATGAGATAGATAGATAGATAATAGATAGATAGATAGATAGATAGATAGATAGATAGGAGATAGATAGATAGATAGATAGATAAGATAGGAGATAGATAGATAGATAGATAGATAGATAGATAGATAGATAGATAGGAGATAGATAGATATGAGATAGATAGATAGATAGATAGATAGATAGATAGATAGATAGATAGATAGGAGATAGATAGGAGAGATAGATGATAGATAGATAGGAGATAGATAGATAGATAGATAGATAGATAGGAGATAGATAGATAGATAGATAGATAGATAGATAGATAGGAGATAGATAGATATGAGATAGATAGATGATAGATAGATAGATAGATAGGAGATAGATAGATATGAGATAGATAGATAGGAGACACATAGGTAGACAGATACCGGTAGAAAATAGATAGATAGATAGGAGGTTTTTACATATTTTACAAATTTTAAGAATAAATGTATTAAGACGCACATTTTGTGATAAGGGCTGTTTTGCATCAAAATTAGCGACTTTTTAGCCTTTTCTGTCAGTCATGCTGCCCTATATTGTGTGTTACCCAGGGCCCATTTTCTATAAAAGTGGCCCTACATACCATGATGTGTCACCTGAAGGTCTACCCCATTATTTTATCTCAGAGCAGCAGTGTCAGCAGGATGGGGACATTCACAATCACAGGGACATACAAATACAGGAGATGATTCATGTGATATTACAATATACTAATATGAATAGTAGGAAAGTGTTGTGAACTTACCCTGGTCCTGATGTCTTTCCATCTGTAAGAAGAAATAAGAGACCATTAAATCTAAGAAGAAAGTAGTGGAAGATGTTCCCATGAAGTTACAGTCCCGGCATAGACATAAGAAACAGAGGTACCATAGGTGGATCCTGACTTACCGGTCTCGTCAGAGCCTGGGCAGCCAAGCACAGCAAGAGTGACAACCTCATCAGGTCCATGGTCCCGCACATTGTAAGTCACTGCTCAAACATCTGCAATAGACCCTGTATATAAGCCCCCCAGAGGACGGGAATAACCAATCATCACCCTGACACATGAGCCTTCAATACCCAACAAAAGGAACACAACATGAAAAACAAGTCATGCCAGGGAATCTTGTAGGACTTTTCTCTTTTGTTTACATAGAAACTGGATGGACCCAGTCTCTTAGTATCACCGTAAATATCCAAAATGGTAAAAAAAATTAAAAAAATATATGTCGTTAAGGCCGGGTTCACATCACAGTTTCGTTTTCCGTTCTTTTTATCTGCCAGAAAAACTGAAAATGAAAAAAAAAAATTAAATAAAAAAACTGGTTCTTTATTTTGAGCATTTGTTGTTCTTATTTTAGAAACAAATCATTTATTTTGGATGGGGTGGGGGGCCGTCATGACGGTAAAAAATAACGGATCTCAGGCAGAAATGGCGATGCAAAATAAGCACAACAGATGCTGTTGTTTTTTTGTATTTTTTTTTGTAAGGGTACTTTCACACTAGCGTTTTTGTTTTCCGGCGCTGAGTTCCGTCACAGGGGCTCAATACCGGAAAATAACTGTACAGGCATATCCCCATGCATTCTGAATGGAGAGTAATCCGTTCAGGTGGCATCAGGATGTCTTCAGTTCAGTCGTTTTGACTGATCAGGCAAAAGATAAAACCGCAGCATGCTACGGTTTTATCTCCGGCGGAAAAAACTGAAGACTTGCCTGAATGCCGGATCCGGCATTTTTTCCCATAGGAATGTATTAGTGCCGGATCTGGCATTCAAAACACGGATCCGTCCTTCTGGCCTGCACATGCGCAGACCGGTAAAAATGTGAAAAAAGATACGCATGACAAGCGGAGAGACGGATCCGTCCTTGCAATGCATTTGTGAGACGGATCCGCATCCGGATCTGTTTCACAAATGCTTTCAGTCAGCGGCAGATCGGCGGATCCGGCGGGCAGTTCAGACGACGGAACTGCCCGCCGGATCACACTGCAGTGTGAAAGTACCCTAAGATGGGTTCCATATCCAAACACAAAAACAAAAATTTAGCAAAAAAATTAATAAAAAATCCTGAAGTTTTTTTCTTCTAAACAGTTTTTTACATCTAATTTTTGGGAAGTTGGGTGACAAATATGGTCATCATTAGGATATGTTCACCTGTGATGCACACGAGCCTGTCACATCCTCAACGGTGTACAGTAGATGAGATCTTAAAAACCCGCTACGTAAAATAATCCGCAATGTAAATTGACACACCACGGGGTTCACCCTCTGAGGGTGACGTGCACAGCCATTTCTGTGACAAAAATGATATGCAATAATGTGTTTTTATCAGGATCCATATTTTACATCAAGTGTGGACATACCCTCAACGTAATGAGGCTTCTGATAATTAAATCTCCCGTATTTTTGGTACTATAAGACGCACACGACTATAAGATGCAGCCCAGGATTGTACAACAGGAAATAAAAATATATATATAATTGCTACATGCGCACACAGCTCTGCTACATACACGCAACAAACGCAGCTGTGCTATATGTACGCAACAAATGCAGTTATACTACATGCAAACACACAGCTATGTTACATGCACACAACAAACACAGCTTTGCCGGATGCACAAAAACACCACCATGCTACATATACTCACACACAGTTCTGCTAAATGCATGCAACAAACACAGCACTGCTACATGCACAGAAACACAGCTATGCTACATATACTCAAACACAGGTCTGCTAATTGCACACAACAAACACAGCACTGCTACATGCACAGAAACACAGCTATGCTATATATACTCAAACACAGGTCTGCTAAATGCATACAACAAACACAGCCCTGCTACATGCACAGAAACACAGCTATGCTACATGCACTCACACACACACAGCTCTACAATACACACACATATAGACATAAGGTACGGTACATCTTTAGTAATAGATATAGGGTACAGAAGGCATCATCGAAGGTCCTTACAGAACAGATCTTTCATCTGAGTAACTTTTTTGTTACTTTCACAGTCCTTAGGGTACTTTCACACTCGCGTTAAAGTTTTCCGGTATTGATTTCCGTCCTAGGGGCGGAATAAACGCTTCAGTTTTATCCTAATACATTCTGAATGGAGAACAATCCGTTCAGTACGCATCAGGATGTCTTCCATTCCGTCCCTTTTACGGTATTTGGCCGGAGAAAATACTGCAGCATGCTGCAGTATTTTCTCCGGCCAAAATTTCGGAACACTTGCCGGAATGCCGGATCCGGCATTGATTTCTATTGAAATGTATTAGTGGCAGATCTGGCATTAAAATTGCTGCATGGACGGATCCGGTCTTCCGGTCTGAGCGTGCGCAGTCCTTTACAAATGTGAAAATAATAAATACCGGATCAGTTTTTCCGGAAAGACGGATACGGTATTTCAATGCATTTGTCAACCGTTGCAAACATTTTTCCGGATCCTCAAACGCAAGTGTGAAAGTAGTAAGTACGCTTAGTTGTGCTTGTGTTGAACCATGGTTCAGCCTCCTTTCCTGACTGCACTGGGATCACACAGATCAGCACCTCTGTCATTGATCCAGCAAAGTACTGTGAGTAATCTGCCGGATCAGTAAGGAAGCAGTCAGGGGGTCTGGCACTGCTGGGGAATCTTGACGGCACACTATAAGACGCACAGTGCAGACACTTTTTAGCAAGACTTTTTATTGCTAAAAAAAAGTGAGTCTTATAGTCCAGAAAATGTAGTAGTTATTCGGCGTTAATCATCAATCACCCTCATCATTGAAGGTAGTTTATTCTATGTCCCCTTAAGAATCAGCAAGAAATGTAGCCACGTTAAAAGTGGTTTCTCATCTGTAAGCAGAATATTATAGAGCAGATGGATGTATAGTGTAATAGGAGAATATTCTGTATAACAGGTAATTTATACATTTAAAGAGTTACTGTGTTTTATAAAAACTTTTCATATGTCATAGAGACATATCAAAAGTTTTGAATGGTGACGGAGTTAGCCACATGCTGTGATGGCTGCCTTAACTCAGAGCTCCTCACGAACGCTGCCGCTTCCACAGCACTAACGGGCATTCGTTACCTACATCATGGTGAAAACTGCACGAGACAAATCCGAGATTTGTCAGGGAACACCTAGAAGTGATAAAAAACAACTTGACATGGAGAAATTCCTGAAGAAAAGTGGATCCTCTTCCACGTGCAGAAGCAAGATGGCTCAGGGGACCGAGAGACTCGCGGCCACGAGGGATGACTCTGATGGTGAAAGTTTCTACGCTATGTCAGAGGGGCTAGGGAAAGCTGAGGAACTACCACTCTCTCGTTCCTTCTTCAAGAAAGTCCTCCATAAGGCACTGTCCCCTCTGCACAGAGACATTGCAGACATCAAGACAGAGACAAAGCAGATTGGGCAGAGAGTCGCGGACCTGGAGGACAGACAAAAACAAGTCATCCACCACAGTGAGTCTATACACTCTCACCAAACACAATTAATATGGCCTTGCTACAGATGGAAGACCAGGAAAACAGAAGCAGACTGAAAAATTTCCACCTTCGGGGTATTCCGGAAGAGATCCACTCAGATACGCTCCGTCAGACTGTAACCACCATCTTCTCCTCTCTGGTGGGCCCAGAGAGAGCTACCTCTATTGCTGTAGAGAGGTCCCACAGGGCTCCGGGAAACCCACCAAAGGATGTTATTTGTGGCCTTCTGAACTATTTTGACACTGCAGCATTACTGCAAGCGGCCAGAGCCTCCAAAGAGCTACTATATAAAGATGCTAAGATACAAGTGTTTCAAGACTCGGCACCCAGCAGACTAGCCAAACGAAGGATGTTGAAGCCACTCACTGAAGCTCTCAGAGCTGACAAGCTCCCGATATGTTGGCTTTTCCCGTTCGGCCTAGCTATGATCAAAGATGGCCGCCAAGTCACTATCAGAACGCCAGCAGATCTTCTGGAGGCCTGGGAGAAATTAGGCATTGAACCGGTTACAGTCCCATCCTGGCTTTCAGTATCCCATGATGTTCTCATACCCAACCTACCCAAGACCTTGCATTGGCAAGTGGTTCGCAAGAATTAGTCCCCCAGGGCAAAGAGATCTCTACAGGATAAGGGTCCATTCACACGTCCACAAAATGGGTCCGCATCCGTTCTGCAATTTTGCAGAATGGGTGTGGACCCATTAATTTTAAATGGGGCAGCAAAAGATGCGGACAGCACACGGTGTGCTGTCCGCATCTGCACTTCCGTTACGCGGCCCTGCAAAAAAATAGAACATGTCCTATTCTTGTCCGCATCCACGGACAAGAAAAGGCATTTCTATTTTAGTGCCGGCCATGTGCTGTCCGCAAAATGTGGAACGCACATGGCCGGTGTCCGGTGTTGCGGATGTGTGAATGGACCCTAAAGGGGACACCTGAAAGAGAAGCCGCTCAACACATCATGATGCCATTTTCTCATGAGGGACACTGAGGGGACCGAGACCACCGGACCAGCGTGGATTACACATAGAGATGACTATGACTTTATTTTCATATCTGTGCCTCCTTTCTTTTCCTTTCAATAGTTGGGTTTTTATTTATGTATTTTTACTTATAAAACCAGGGAAGGGGAGGGAAAAAAAGGGAGGGGGGGGGGGTTGGCATGAGCCTTTTCCTTTTCTCTGCCTGGGCCCTTGGTCTCTCAAAATGTCTCCTTTCTCATTCAGGTTATGGGTTTGAAGTTAGCTTGTTACTCTATATAACTCTTAATATTGCTTATATGCTCTTATGCATATGGGTGCTAAATTTTAGGAAGAAAAGTCAGCGTTCTGGCTGATAATGATGGATGTTTTCTCCCCCCTTTAGGTTTGTGCCATTTTCCCCCCAAGGTTCTCACCTCTTACTCTACCTCTACATAATTGTGTACAAATTTACAGAGGGATGGGGGGGGGGGGCTTGGGGCAAGGGCATAGACATTATGGATGATACAACTATCATATTCTGCTTGATTGCTGAATTGTTTATATCTTTTGTGTTTTCGTTAGTCCATTCTGCGATGTGTGGTGGGGCCTCCTTTTTCAGGTACTCGTTTCTCAAACTATTCCCTAATGGCTAACCTCCATGTTATATCCCACAATGTCAATGGTCTCAATGTCCCACAGAAATGTAGACAGGTATTTAGCCTACTTTACACTACGTGCAGAATTATTAGGCAAATGAGTATTTTGACCACATCATCCTCTTTATGCATGTTGTCTTACTCCAAGCTGTATAGGCTCGAAAGCCTACTACCAATTAAGCATATTAGGTGATGTGCATCTCTGTAATGAGAAGGGGTGTGGTCTAATGACATCAACACCCTATATCAGGTGTGCATAATTATTAGGCAACTTCCTTTCCTTTGGCAAAATGGGTCAAAAGAAGGACTTGACAGGCTCAGAAAAGTCAAAAATAGTGAGATATCTTGCAGAGGGATGCAGCACTCTTAAAATTGCAAAGCTTCTGAAGCGTGATCATCGAACAATCAAGCGTTTCATTCAAAATAGTCAACAGGGTCGCAAGAAGCGTGTGGAAAAACCAAGGCGCAAAATAACTGCCCATGAACTGAGAAAGGTCAAGCGTGCAGCTGCCAAGATGCCACTTGCCACCAGTTTGGCCATATTTCAGAGCTGCAACATCACTGGAGTGCCCAAAAGCACAAGGTGTGCAATACTCAGAGACATGGCCAAGGTAAGAAAGGCTGAAAGACGACCACCACTGAACAAGACACACAAGCTGAAACGTCAAGACTGGGCCAAGAAATATCTCAAGACTGATTTTTCTAAGATTTTATGGACTGATGAAATGAGAGTGAGTCTTGATGGGCCAGATGGCTGGATTGGTAAAGGGCAGAGAGCTCCAGTCCGACTCAGACGCCAGCAAGGTGGAGGTGGAGTACTGGTTTGGGCTGGTATCATCAAAGATGAGCTTGTGGGGCCTTTTTGGGTTGAGGATGGAGTCAAGCTCAACTCCCAGTCCTACTGCCAGTTTCTGGTAGACACCTTCTTCAAGCAGTGGTACAGGAAGAAGTCTGCAAGGTAAGAAAAACATGATTTTCATGCAGGACAATGCTCCATCACACGCGTCCAAGTACTCCACAACGTGGCTGGCAAGAAAGGGTATAAAAGAAGAAAATCTAATGACATGGCCTCCTTGTTCACCTGATCTGAACCCCATTGAGAACCTGTGGTCCATCATCAAATGTGAGATTTACAAGGAGGGAAAACAGTACACCTCTCTGAACAGTGTCTGGGAGGCTGTGGACGGTTG
This sequence comes from Bufo gargarizans, assembly GCF_014858855.1. Classification (NCBI taxonomy): domain Eukaryota; kingdom Metazoa; phylum Chordata; class Amphibia; order Anura; family Bufonidae; genus Bufo; species Bufo gargarizans. The sequence continues at coordinate 8,245,801 of NC_058083.1, forward strand.
CTGCTGCACGCAATGTTGATGGTGAACAGATCAAAACACTGACAGAATCCATGGATGGCAGGCTTTTGAGTGTCCTTGCAAAGAAAGGTGGCTATATTGGTCACTGATTTGTTTTTGTTTTGTTTATGAATGTCAGAAATGTATATTTGTGAATGTTGAGATGTTATATTGGTTTCACTGGTAAAAATAAATAATTGAAATGGGTATATATTTGTTTTTTGTTAAGTTGCCTAATAATTATGCACAGTAATAGTCACCTGCACACACAGATATCCCCCTAAAATAGCTAAAACTAAAAACAAACTAAAAACTACTTCCAAAAATATTCAGCTTTGATATTAATGAGTTTTTTGGGTTCATTGAGAACATGGTTGTTGTTCAATAATAAAATTAATCCTTAAAAATACAACTTGCCTAATAATTCTGCACTCCCTGTATAAACAACAGGCTGACATTGTTCTCTTGCATAAGACTCACTTTCGCCATGACCACATCCCAAAACTCCCCACCTCTCCATTTTCCCAGTGGTATCACTCCACATATTCATCTGCTTCCCGAGGAGTTTCAATAGCTATCAAGAACTCTATCCCATTTAGACTGGTAAAGTCATATGTAGACACAGAAGGTAGACAGAGACTTTTACAGAGACTACTGTATGACACCAAAATAACCTTAGCCAATGTATATGCGCCTAACAAAAAGCAAATCCCTTGGATCATCCCCTCCTTAAAAATATTGAAGAAATATGCTGAAGGGGTGGTGCTCATTGGTGGAGACTTAAATGTGGCCCTTGAGCCACCTGTAGATGTTTCCCCTTTCCCCTATGGATTCTCTCTTAGGCAATGGAAAAAGCTGAAAATGGCCTTAGCAGAGGCACATTTAGTAGATATGTGGAGACTTACACACCCTACTGATAGGGCTTATACTTATTTTTCTACTGTACATGCATCTTATCACTGCATTGACTACTTGTTTCTCTCAGAACCACATGTACAGTCAGCTCGCAAGATGACGATAGCGCTTAAATGTATTCCCCAGCGAGCATGGTCCTGGCGACTGAATAATACCCTACTAGAGTCAACTGTACATGTTGAGAAACTGGGAAAGAAGTTAGATGAGTTATTTTGTAATAACCTTGATCCACAAATATCTCCACCCCGTGGTTTGGAAGGCTCATAAAGCCTTCATCAGAGGGGAACTTATAGGTCTTGGCTTATATGTTAAAAAGCAACGCACAAAAGAACTTAACTCCTTAATGGCCCAAATTCAAATGTTGCACAAAAAATCCAAAATTGAAACACACCTGAAAGCCCTTACGGCCCTTAGACAGGCTTTTCAGGAATACTATACCAAACTATACAATATTTCTAGCAACCCAACACCCGCTATTAAAACATATGAGTCAGCCTCATTATTAATCTCCTCTCCCCCAGGATAACTAAAGAAGAGAAAGACTCCCTCCTGCTCCCATTTACCGCTGCAGAACTATAGAAGGTATTAAACTCCATCCCTTCGGGCAAAAGCCCAGGCCCAGACGCACTGCCGATCATTTACTACAAAAAGTTTAGACAACACTTATTGCCCTGCTTTCTTGAGGTATGTAACTTCCTCCTCCTCGGCACACCCCTACCACCACAGGCTTTGAGAGCGCATATCACTATCCTGCATAAGGAAGGTAAAGATCCAGAGGATTGTGGAAATTATAGACCCATATCTCTTTTAAACTGTGATCCTAAATGGTGGCCAAAACTTCTTGCCCACTGGATAGCTCCACTACTATCCAAATTGATAGATCCAGAACAAGTTGGGTTTGTGCCGCAGAGGGAGGGGAAGCATAATGACACAGGCAATATATGCAGCGAAATATAAGAAATTGCCACTTCTCTTTCTGGGTACAGATGCCAAGATGGCGTTTGACAGGATGAAGTGGGAGTTCATGAGGTAGACGTTAAATAAATGTGGTTTTCCCACACAATTTATAACTGCAATTTGTTCTTTATACTCCCAACCGTCCGCCCAAGTATTGATAAACGGAACACTTTCATACCAGGACTGCCCGTTATCCCCGTCGCTCTTTATTCTATGTATGGAAACCCTCCTGCTCAAACTAGGACAAACAGAACAGATTCAAGGACTCACCCTTGGTCAGTTCACACATAAAACTGCAGCATTTGCGGATGATTTATTACTGTTGGTTTCTAATCCAGCTGAGGCCTTTCCAACTATATTGCAGATCTTTGACACTTATGGCAAGGTATCCAACTTCAAAATAATTACTCTAAATCTGAAGCCTTAAACATATCAGTAGACCCTACATTTCTCGCCAACCTAAAAGCCTCATCCCCATTTAAATGCCCTTTATCTGCCATTAAATATTTAGGACTCATGCTGCCATCCGATCCCCCAAGTCTTTTCAACCTAAACTATAAACCGCTCCTTCCAAAAATCAAGACGTACTTGAGCTCTCTACAGATTCCTTATGCCTCTTGGTTTGGAAGGTAAAACTTGCTCTCCACATATGTTCTTCCCCAGATTTTATACGTTTTGCAGTCACTCCTGATAAAAATACCTAACACATGTTTTATTAGTTTTAGAAGAGTGTTCACTTCCTTTTTGTGGAGGACTAAAAGACCGAGGTTGGCCTACTTTTACCTGACATAAAAGAAGAAGCAGGGAGGTACCTCCATACCTGATTTAACCTTATATTATAGATCCATACAACTTGCTAGATGGGCACTACTGGCGAATAACAGCCTGGTTACGCCTTACCTAGATATTGAAAGACACTTAATAGGTCCTTATTTACAGAGTTGTCTATGATTAAATGTATTGCCTGAACAATCCAATACCAGGATCAATGATATGACCAAGGGAATGATAAAGGTGTGCCGTCTCTCTTCCCTCCTTCCCCAGTCTAGAAATGGCCTTTCTAAACTGGCCCCTCTGACAGTTCTTCCTAGTTTTCTACAGTAGATCACGGATGGAATCCGGAGGTGAGCTGGTGGCTTAAATTGCGATATACAAGGATCGCCTCCCTCCTAGATACCAGGACTTCCCTATCCCTACTAGAGATATGTAATACACTTAATTTTGACACACCACTCTCCTTACACACTTTAGACTACATACACACTTGCCTAAAAGTTCATGGAGCCACTTCCTTGCCTATTTCTGATCCTTCGTGGTTGGAAAACCTGACATTGTTTCCCACACCTCCGAAGAACCTGGTCTCACTAATATACAGGAATTTGCTAGAGAACCAAGCTCCATCAAAACCTTACTATATTATGCAATGGGAGAAGGAGTACGGACCTTTTTGAAAGAAGACATTGAGTATATTCTTGCCCACGCCAGTGGCTTTTCTAGATGCATAAGACTCTTTAAGATTGTCACTAGATGGTATAAAACACCAGATTTTCTATTCACCCTGGGTTTCTCACCCAACAATCAATGCTGGAGATGTGGGAAAGAAAAATGTACTATGTATCACATATGGTGGTCTTGCCCATTGATAGTGCAGTTTTAGAAAGGATGTGGAAAAAGCTATAAACACTATATGTTCTATGAATATATCACTGTCCCTGGAGTTGGTTCTTCTCTGGCTGCCTCAATCAACATTCACACCATCTAAACTAAATCTTCCTACGCATATGATAGCTGCAGCCAAACTATTTATCCCTGCAAAATGGAGAGATCCATCCAACTATTGACCTTTGGAAAGCCCAAGTGCAACATATTAATAGGAAACAACAGCGGCACACACCAATTGCAGTAGTGATAAACTTCTTTATTCGCACAATCGAAGTAAGTTACACGGGCCCGTATAACTTGCTTCGATTGTGCGAATAAAGAAGTTTATCACTACTGCAATTGGTGAGTGCCAATGTTGTTTCTCATCTTTGGATCACATCATAATTGCTTGGACTTTACACTATTTCAGCAGCAGAGCACCGCATTATATTGCCTTAATCAGGACTGGCTTCCACAGTATACCACCCCTTACCTGAAGAGGTCTGCGGCAGTGCCGCCTCATGTCTTGTTGTTCTAGTGCAACATATTAATAGACTAGAAGAGCTCGCAGGCTGGGAAAATTACAGACAGCTGTATCTAAAGATTTGGCAGCCATGAAGGAATACACTGCTGAGGGATGATCGAAATACATTGTAGGGATTTTTTCTTCCATTATTGTACTGTTCACAAGGCATGGCCTTCATAAAATATTAGTATTGGAATATGTCGCCAATAAGAACTAATCGGAGTGCCTGGGGGTCCTGCCGAGGGTCATGGACTCAGGTTTTTTTATTTTGGGTTCATTTGTTTTTCTTTTTTTATATATGTTTGCCGATCATCTACTTAGTTTATGTTAATCACCAGCTTTATTTGCTCAAAGTGGACAATCGTGATATATACATATCTAGGAACAACAGCAACTCACCTTGACCTAGAGACTTCATACTTTCCTCTTTCCAAGTTGAGGGGTCAGACATGAATGACTACCATTGTAAGAGAATGCACTTAGCTTTGATTTGCTGTATAGTTATTCACTCTCTTTACTTTTGTAGGGATTGTCCGATTGCCTACAATTGCCTATGTGATATGTGACGTGTTTACTTTCCTAACTTTTGCTAATTGAATATTCAATAAAAAGAGATTACATAAAAAAAAGTTTTGAATGGTTGGGGGTCTAAGTACAGAGACCCCCAACGATCGCTAGAATGAGGAGAGAGAACTGCTCTTATATTGCACTTGTATAACGAGCTGTGCTTTCTGTTCAATTCAAATCGCTAGTTCCAGCGCTGGAGGCTGCAGGTAACAGCTGATCGGTGGGGGTGCCAGGTGTCAGACCCTCACTGATCAGATATTAATGTCACCTATCCTGAGGAAAGGTCATCAATATCAGGAATCTTGAAAACCCCTTTAACGATGCGCAACCTCTAAAGTCAGATCCACATTCTCCATGTGTTTAATAAAAAGAGGTTTTCCGGGACTTAGAAATTGATGGCCTATCCTCAGGCAGGGGTCTGACTCCTGGCATCCCCACCGATCAACTGTTTTGGACATTTGCAGTCGCCAGGTGTTATATAGTGGATGGAAGGCTCCATCAGCTGTGTAGTATCTGGTGCCAGTGTTCGGTAGCTCAGCAAACAGAATGGGATCTGACCGGCAATGTTTCAGCATGGTCACTGCACCGTGGACAGAACTTTCTGCTTCTGGCTCCATCCAATGTATAGTTTTCATTGCCAGCTGCACAAATCAGCTAATCGGTGGAGATGCCAGATGTCAGATCTCCACGACCTGACACTGATGGCCTATCCTAAGGAGAGGCCTATCAATATTCTAAGTATCAGAAAACTCTTTTAATGACCTGAACTCACTGCATCATAAAGTCCTGAATCTGGTTATTTGAATTCGGCCTCAGACTGGGTTCTCACAGGATGGGCAATGGTCGCACAAATTTTCAGGTCAACGGAGGTATTACTTTCACATTCATGCCATTGGCCAACACATTACAGCTGCTCTGTAGAAACTCAGCCTTATATAGAAGTTAGGCTGCAACGAGTACTCGATTAAATGGAGTAATTCGACACAAAAAAATCCCTGATGCAAAAAATTTGCATAGAGGATTTGTTTGTGTCATGTGACCACGGAGTGGGAGTGAAGCGTTTGCTATTACTCCCGCTCCGTGGTCTCCCGCTGGCCCGCAATGCGCTCGGAATACTCACCTTTCCAGTAGGGGGCCTCTGGACACTCCACAGCGTGTACATGGTCCCGCGCTGCACTGACCTCCTGACGTACGCACGCCGTGACCTGACGCTTTGTGTGACGTCAGGCCCAGAGCAGTGCGGAACGATGGAGTGTCGGCGGCGTCCCTGCTGGAATTGTAAGTAGGTGACATCTAGCAGGTGGGGGCGCGACTCAGGCGGGGCGACCGGATTGCACAGCGTCATAGCAACCAATGATGCTGTGAACTCTGGGTGTACAGGAGGATGGCAGGCTAGGCTTTCACGGACCATGCGTACGTGGTTTAACTGAAGTGTGGCCCGGCACTGGGGGATAGTGGAGCTAATGGCACTGGGGGAATTGGAGCTGATGGCACTGGTGGGAACTGATGCACTTGGGCTAATGGCACAGGGGGAAACAAAGGGTGTTGGGGACTGATGGCAGGGGGGTCTGATGAGATTTTATAAAGGAAAACAGTTTATTAATTCTTTTTTCTTATTAGATTACTCGATTAATCATAAAAATAATCAATAGAATACTCAATTGCTAAAATAATTGTTGGCTGCAGCCCTAATAGAAGTCAACAGAAACCAAGTAACAGGTTCTCATCCCTTATTACATTGCAAATTAGAGCCATTTATCTTCTCCTTAATGCTGAAACTGAGCTTAAGCCAGTGTACATGGAATATTCAAGGTCTGTAATGGAGGACACCAGCATGTGTAGGCTTGCTGGAGGACGTAGGTAGAAAACCATTGTACCTAATTATACTAATGAATAACATTCCAGTTCCACAATAACAACTGTACTAAAATTCATGCCTGTATCCTTTAATTGTCCATATTGATGATGGGGAGTGCAGGAGTTATTCACACACTATTGTGTTGTAGTCGTTTAACTAATTCATATGCAAACTCAATAGTTAATTGATTCATTATTGGTCCCTTTGACCTTTTGTTGATTCCAGTTTTTTTGTTAAATGGTGTGATAATGAGCCAATACTGTGTAGACTAACCAGATAAGAACATCAATTAGGGGTCCTAACAGCTACTGTATACCAAGGGTTACTAGGAAGCCACCTGAGATGCCTACAAGGTGTTTACTAGCCCAAGCAGATCTGAATCTTTACATGTTAAAGTAGGCCTTGATATTACATTTGTATTGGTTTCAGCTTGCAGTTAATATATTAAATACTCCAATTTACATGCACTTTCCAAGAAATTGCAAAACCCTGAGGTTAAATATCTGAATTTTGAATGTAAAGGTTTTTGTTTTCTAGTAATAAAAGTTTTTTTAAAATAGATTGAATATAAGATAGGAGGTTCTCCCATTATGGTTCTCATTCAACCAGGTCATGCAATATCAGTAGTAATAAGTCAGAGCAACTGAACTTGTGGTATTTTTCTTGAAGACATGTCCACTCAGGCCTCACACTGCACGGTCAAGTGACTCTTGAGGACACTTAACTGCTGAGGCTAGGCATTGGCTACATCGACTCATGTGATTTAATCCATCCAGATCTATAGGACAGAGACCCAAACACTGCAGAAGAAAGCCTGGATCCCAAAGAGCCAGCGGTGGGGAGCAGGTCTGACTTCAAATTTAAAAAAGTAAAAAAAAATGTGGAAAACCCCTTCAGGGTATTATATGTGTGGATGGACAGCACAGTGGTTCAATCGTAAGTACTGTTTCCTTGTAGCACTAGGGTCCTGGGTTCAAATACAACCTGGGTTTCTATGTTCTCCACATGTATATGTGGGTTTACATGCCAAAAACATACTGATGAGTTAATTTAGAATTTAGATTTTGAGCCCCAGTGAAGACGCGGAGTGATGATAAACTTTGTACAGTGTTCTGGAATATATTGAGGCTATAAATGGATAAAATAATAATATTGCCACTGGAAATAGTTTCTAATGACTAGAGATGAGCAAACCAATTCATAAGAATTTATTCTTCTCATCAACTATGGTCCTGGACCTGCAACTAGATGTTCTAAAAGCTGAGGACGCATCACCATTGCTTGATTGAAAGGGCCGGACATCTCAGCCAGCCCTGACAATCTCGCACCTGCGTTGTTGTTCCAAGTTACAGCGTGAGACGCTACTGGAGCAGTGTCTGCGCGAGCACCACTACACTTCCAGGTCGCAACACAAGAGAGATGTCCAGCCCTCTTAATCAAGCGGCGAGGGAAGCATCCTCAGCTTCAGAGATGTTCCCTGCTTGATGAGAAGAATCGATTCGCTCATCTCTATTAATAATCATTGTTGTCGATAGACTACATGGACATAGCATCAATGCCTAAAATCAATGGAACGCAGGCAGATCTTGGAAAGGGGATGCAGCACTAAATAAGCGTTGCATATTTTTAATTCTCAGGATAGGTGGGGGTCCTACAGGTTGGTTCCTCACTAATCATAAAGTGATGACCTCTCCACATCTTTGGGAATCATTTTTTGTGGAGATCATCTATAAAAAAAACCATTAAAAACCTGTAAGGAAGACTATATCAGTTCCTACATTTTTGGTGCGGTGTGCCCTTTTAGAGTGAATTGTGGATACAGCATTTATTAAGGGGCCTATGGAGCCAGAATCGCTCTCAATTCACTGAATTGATATGGTCTATTCACAGGGTGGGGTCATTTCATAGTTACATAGTTAATACGGTTAAAAAAAAAAACATAAGTCCATCAAGGTCTATCCAGGGACAGGTGGGGATGCGAATCCCAGAAGTAAGTGAGACTCAGACTTCTACATAAGCATTAAAGGATAATTGTCATATTTTCAAAAAATATATATATTTTAGCATGTGTTACTGCTGCAGCAGCATTGTGCATAAAGCAATCTTTAGTTTCTTGACTTACCACTGTTTTCCTTGAGTTTTCCCCTTAATTACAGCTGTTTTGAATCCTACATTATGAGGATCTTCTCAAGATGGCTCCTCTGCCAGTTCTCTGAGGCCAAAACTGCATTCCCTCAGGTCACATACAAACTTGCTGTAGCCAGCAGCTTCCTGCCAGCCAATCAGATTGGATTACTGAGACACACGCCTCCTCACTCTGAAGCCTAATGCAGGCATGCAGTGTGAAGGACCGCCCCTCTGTCTTCCTAGCCGGAGACAGATGAGCCATAGCAACGGTCTTTTAAGAGAGCAGTGGAAAGGGACAGGAGACATTGATGGAACCTGTTATTATAAGGTAATTACAGATCTTTTGGCAATCATTGACAGACTAAGTCAGGTATACATGCCTAGTTCTAATAAACTAGCAAATAAAAAAAAATATGACAGTTATCCTTTATTGTAATTTACTTTTTAGAATTAATCTAAACCCTTTTTAAAACTGTCCACTGTTCCTGCCGTGACCACGTCCTGAGGAAGTCTGTTCCACTGATTCACAGTTTTTGCAGTAAAGAAACTTTGACACTTCTGGAGACTGAACTTTTTCCTCTCCAGTCGGAGGCAGTGCCCCCTTGTCTTTTTGGGGCATTTTACATGGAACAGTTTTTCACCGTATTTTTTATATGGACAAATTATATATTTGTATAGGGTAATCATGTCCCCCCTTAGACATCTCTTCTCAAGACTAAACAAATGTAATTCTTTTAATCTTTCTTCATAACTAAGACCCTCCATGCCCCTTATCAGTTTAGTCGCTCTCCTCTAGACTCTCTCCAGCTCCAGGGTATCCTTTCTATGGATTGGTGCCCAGAACTGAACTGCATATTCCAGATGAGGCCGCACCAATGATTTGTAAAGTGGTAGTATTACATCCCCGCCCAGCGAGTCCATGCCTCGTTTTTTGAATGACAATATCCTGGTGGCCTTAGAAGGAGTTGTTATTTATGCTGTTTTTTATTCTACCATCTACAAGGACACCCAAATATTTCTCTATAAGTGACTCTCCCAATGTTACATCCCCAGGACATATGATGCATGGAGATTATTACTACTGTGGGGACTCGCTCTGGTAGACAGAATTAGCGGACGCAGTATAGAGGCAACAACAAGTTCTTTGGATCAAGCAGTTCAGCGTTTTCTTCACACTTTAGGCAAATGACAAAACAAGCAGTCATATTCAAACAAAAAGTCACCTTGCGGTGTTGGTCGTAATTCACACCATGCTGCAATTCTGCCTCAAAGAGTCCTTGCTGATAGCAGCACCAACCTGTTTTATCGCCAAACAGGTAGCAAGCCTTTCATCCAGACACAAGGCTCCCAGATCCAACAGAGACCTGGCTTCTGAGCCCAGCTGCCTATTATAAGGACAGCCAGGTGCTGCCAAAACCCGGACTGGCATTTAAAATCTGGTCCAGGTATTTTACCTCACCTGGCTGTAAATCAGCCCAGCAGCACATGCTGGGAGGAAAATACCTGTTTTCCCAGACCAAACCTCTCACTGTGTCACATACCCCCCCTTTGTTCAAACCTGAGGGGGTGAAACACACGCCAGACAGTGTACCCGGGACAGGGCATCCACGTTTCCCTGTAACCGGCCTGCCCTGTGTTCCACCGAAAACGTAAAGTTTTGTAGGGAGAGAAACCATCGGGTGACCCGGGCATTTCTGTCCTTGGCTTGGCTCATCCACTTGAGAGGGGAGTGGTCAGTCACCTAGGATGGAATTTTCTCCCCAATAAATAATAGCAGAGATGCTATTCTAATGCCCACTTGATGGCCAGGCACTCTCTCTCCACTATGCTATACCGGGTCTAGGCTGGGGTGAGCTTACGGCTGAGGAAGACAACGGGATGCTCCTCCCTGTTGACTTCCTGAGACAGTACAGCACCGAGGCCTACTTCGGAGGCATCGGCCTGTACTATAAACTCCCTTTTGAAGTCGGGCGTCACCAAAACGAGGGACCCGCACAGGGCCGACTTCAAAGCGGAGAAAGCCTCTTCCGCCCGATCATCCCAGCGATCCATCATTGACTTGTGTCCCTTCAAGAGTCCTGTCAAGGGAGCGGCTAGAGTAGCAAGGTGGGGAACAAACCTCATGTAATAGCCCACCATTCCCAGGAATGACTTTATTTGCATAGTGGTGACAGGTCGGGGCCAAGTCCGTATCGCCTCTATTTTGTTCACTTGGGGTTTGATGACTTTGCGCCCAATGAGATACCCCAGGTACTTAGCCGCTTCTTACCCTATCGCACATTTTTTTGGGTTAGCAGTTAGGCCAGCTTTCCGAAGGGATTCCACTACAGCCTGCATTTGGGTAGGTGACTTTCCCAGTCGGTACGGTGGATGACAATATCGTCCAGGTAAGCCGAAGCATACTACGATGTAGACGAAGCACAATGTCCATTAGTCGCTGAAAAGTGGCGGGGGCGCCATGCAGACCAAAGGGTAAGACCTTATATTGATACAGTCGCTCAGGCGTGATGAAGGCAGTTTTCTCTTTGGCAGCCTCTGTTAAGGGTACCTGCCAGTACCCTTTTGTGAAGTCCAAAACAGAAAAATACTAGGCTTGTCCTAACCTCTCGATGAGCTCATCCACCCGGGGCACTGTATACGCATTGAATTTGGAAACCTTGTTAAGTTTTTGAAAGTCGTTACAAAACCGCAACGTCCCGTCCGGCTTGGGTATCAATACTATAGGACTGGCCCACTCACTTTTTGACTCCTCAATGACGTCTAGCTGCAACATTAGCTGCACCTCCTCCGATATTGTCGCCGAGCCTCGGGCACCCGGTATAGTTTTAATCTGTCTTTTGCCTGAAGCTCAGTGACAATGTCATGCTGGATTATGGAAGTGCGTCCAGGGAGATCCGAGAACACATCCGTGTTCCGACTAACGAACTCCCTGGCCTCCGGAGTCTGGTTACAGGAGAGGCTGTCAGCAATTTTTACTGTGGCAGCCACCTCTCTTGCATCAGACAGAGGGGCCAGTATCTCTTCTCCTAGATAACCCAGCCGCGGGCTGTCTTCTGTACAGGTTTCCCTATCTTTCCACGGTTTGAGTAAATTCACATGGTAAACCTGCTCCGGCTTTCTCCGCCCTGGATGGTGTACCTTGTAGTTCACATATCCAATTTTCTCGAGTACCTCGTAAGGCCCCTGCCACCTAGCCAGGAACTTACTGTCCACGGTCGGCACCAGAACTAAAACCCGATCGCCGGGTTAAAGTTCCGGACCCGAGCCTGCCGATTATAGACCCGACTCTGGGCTCGCTGAGCTGCCTCCATATGCTCCCTAACAAGAGGCAACACTGTCTCTATTCGATCTTGCATCTGGGTAACGTACTCAATGACAATTTTATGTGCAGTAGGTTGTTCTTCCCACGCCTCTTTGGCCACGTCCAAGAGACCGCGAGGGTGTCTGCCATATAGCAGTTCGAAGGGCAAGAACCCAGTAGAGGCCTGGGGTACCTCTCGAACTGCGAACATGAGATAGGGCAGAAGGCGGTACCAGTCCTTCCCATCTTTAGACACTACCTTTTTCAATATTTTTTTTACTGTTCAGTTAATCCGTTCTACCAGACCGTCCATTTGCGGATAGTAAACGGACGTCCATAGTAGTTTTATGTGCAGCAATGAGTTCCCTCATCACCGTGTACATAAAAGGGGTCAGAAACTCTTTAGGTAGTCCTACTCGGGAAAACATCTCCATTTACTCCTTAGCTATGAGTTTGGGCGAGGTATGTCCCAGAGGCACCAACTCAGGGTACCGAGAGGCGTAGTCTAGAATGACTAAGATGTGTTGATGCCCTCTGGCAGACTTCAGTACTGGGCCTATGAGGTCCCTAGATATTCGGTCAAAGGGTACTTCGATAATCGGGAGAGGTACTTTGGGACTACGGAAATGTGGCTGGGGGCTAGTTATCTGGCAGGTCGGGCAAGACTTACAAAACTCTTCCACTTCTTTGAATATGCTGGGCCAGTAAAACCGCTGTAGAATACGATCCTGAGTTTTTTGCAGCCCCAGGTGACCCCCGAGAAAGTGTTGGTGGGCTAGATCTAACACAAGTTTGTGATAAGCCTTGGGGACCACCAACTGTTCAATAGGCTCACCCCGTAGTTGGTTTACCCGATACAACATATCTTGATGAACCACAAAATGGGGAAACACTGACTCTGCCCCAGGTTGTTGTGGTTCGCCATCTACTATTAACACATTTTCCCAGGTGCGGGATAGTGTTGGGTCCCGACGTTGGGTGGTACCAAAATTATCCCCGGAGACATTGAGGTCTGCCAATTCAGGACCCGACGGCAAGTCCTCCACGTCTCCCACCATCACACTTAGCGGGGTTGTCTCCCCCTCCTCCACCGAAGTGGCGGTCACCCCTACCGCTGGCCCTTCGGTCTCAGGTTTCCAGGGTTCTGGTCTCACCCCTGAGCCGGGACCCTCTGCTAGGGTTACCCCTGTCTCATGGGTGTCAGTCACTCTCATAGCAGGCCACAGTGCTGGGAAGCCCGTGAGGTCTCTCTGTATTATGAGTTCATAATGTAGATTTGTGATGACAGCCACCTCGTGGATCCATCTACCGACCACCGTGGTTAGAGACACCAGCGTGGTGGGGTAGTCTTTTTAGTCTCTGTGGATGCACATCGCCCTAACTTTCTGGCCAGTGGTCCACACCAGGGTAGCCCTTACTAGGGTCAGCAAACTCCCTGAGTCCAGCAGAGCCTCCACCGGAGTGTCTCCCACTTTCACCTGGCACAAGTGATCTAGAGACTTTGGGGTACCTGTTGCACACAGCCTCCTGGCATATAGCGACTGACGGTAGCCATAGTTAGTGTCCATGGGCTCAACCCGATGGGGACAGTCAGCCCTTACATGGCCAGGCTCCTGACACCGCCAGCAGACTATCGGAGCCAGGTCTGCCGTGGGTACATCCCGGGGGGGTTTTTTCGTCTCAAATCTCCAGGCCTGGGGTGGAGATTTCTGGGGTTCGCCGTCCCCCCTCCCAACAGAACCCTCCTTTAGATTCCTGGTAGCTTCATAGCGTTCCACCAGGACCACCACCTCAAGGGCATTGCCAGGAGACACCTGACCAATCCAGTGCTGGAGAGGGTATGGCAAAGCCCTCCAGAACATATCGGCTAATGGTCTATCCAGCATAGCCGTGGGACTCAGCACATCAGGCTGTAGCCACTTTTGCAAGAGGTGGAGTAAGTCATAATACTGGGTCCTCGGCTCAGCCGGCTTAAACACCCACTGATGTACCTGCTGGGCCTGGACCAACACATTCACACCCAGTCTTGCCAAAATCTCACCCTATACTTTTTGGTAGTCGGCAGCTTGATCGTCCGGCAAGTCGAAATACACCCGCTAGGAATCGGATGCCAGGAATGGAGCGACGACCTCAGCCCACTGGTCACGGGGTAGCTGTTCCCTGATGGCCACTTTCTCGTACATCGCCAGGTAGGTTTCGATGTCATCTGCGGGGGTCATCTTAGGAATCGCGGTACGAACTGCTTTCCGGGCATCGTAGACGCTCGGGGTTGCTCCTGCTGTTGCAAAGCCTTAACATGTTGTAGCAGCAACTGGTTAGTCTCCTGGTGCTGCTTATTAGCCTCGCGTTGCTGCAGGTTTGTCTCTCGTTGCTGCAGATTAGCCTCCATGAGGGCCTTCACAACAGCCTCCATTTTTTTCATGGGGCACTGGTTGTAATACAGCTGGTTTATTGTACGACATGCAACCGTGCCTGAAAAATGCAGAAACCAAAAATATCGGTGTTCACGCCAGCCTCACTGCTCTTACCCGCATCCTCCACTAATTGTGGGGATTCGCTCTGGTAGACAGGATTAGCGGACGCAGTATAGAGGCAAAATACAAGTTCTTTGGATCAAACGGTTCAGTGTTTTATTCACACATTAGGGTACTTTCACACTTGCGGCAGGACGGATCCGGCAGGCTGTTCACCCTGTCGGATCCGTCCTTCCGCTGTTTCGCCGTGCCGCCGGACCGCCGCTCCGTCCCCATTGACTATAATGGGGATGAGGCGGTGCTCCGGCGCAGTACGGCAGTTCGCGGTCAGAGGCCGCCGAACTAAAAAGTCAGACATGCAGGACTTTTAGTCCGACGGCCTTTCGCTGCCTATTCAAGGACAGCCTGGTGCTGCCAAAACCCAGACCGGCATTTAAAATCCGGTCCAGTATTTGACCTCACCTGGCTGTAAATCAGCCCAGCACCACATGTTGGGAGGAAAATACCTGTAGAATGACTGTGGGTCCTATTAGGCTTAGATCCAGGGGTGTAGCTAAAGGCTCATGGGCCCTGGTGCAAGAGTTCAGCTTGCCCCCCCCCCCCCCCCCACCTTCCTTCAGTGCTTTATGGCAAGGGGCAGGGGTGCTCCTAGCCTTTCTGCTGTCTGAGGCAAAAATTGAAATGCCCCCCTATGCCAAATTCTCAACCTAACCCATTCCCTCCAGTCCTACTGTTAAAGGGGTTGTCCTCTTTTTACTACTGATGACCTAGCCTCAAAATAGGTCATCAATATTAGATCGGCAGGGGTCTCCCGACACCCCGGCCAATCAGCTGTTTGAAGAGAGGGCAGTGCTCATATGAGAGCTACTTTCTCTGCTCTGTTTACCTGCTCGCTGCAGCAATTGCAATGATGAGCAGGTAAACAGAGTAGAGAAGGCAGCGCTCGTATGAAAAAAAAAGCGGACAACCCATTTTAAGACATACTTGGAAAACATTATATACAGCGCTACAGAACATACAGAGTCATACAGCGCCACATATGTACCTCTTACATCCAGTGATGTCTCCTCTGATGTAGATATTCTCTTTCCTCATCTTCTCCTTTCAGACCAGACCGCCATGGTGACTTCTTTCAGCTGCGTCTCCTCCCTGCAGAGTTTAACAAACAGACATGTTACTTTCCTAATTTTCCATCATCCTCCTCACCTTCTCAACACCCCATCCTGCCCCCCCAATACTATACTGCAGAAACAGTCCCCCTAAAAATACTGGTACCATACAGATAGTGTGCCAGTACTAAAAAATACCCCCTTACCCTTCAGATCAGACCCCCATATCAAACCCTAGATAAGACCCCCCCATCTCAGACCAGACCCCCTTTATACCTCTGTAAGAACCCATATCAGACTCGCATTAGGCCTCCATGTCAGACCCAGCCCCAATATCAGACCTCAGATAAGAACCCCATTAGGCCTACAGACCCCCATTAGACCTCAGACCAGACCTCCAGACCCCCATTAGACCCCCAAACCCCCATATCTGAATCCCATTAGACCTCCAGACCCCTAATTGTCTGATTAGACCTCCAGACCCCCATTAGACCTCCAGACCCCTATTAGACCTCTCCAGACCCCCATTATACCTCTCTAGACCCCCAGTCAGACCCCTAATCAGACCTTTTAGACCCCTTCAGACCCAAAATAAGACCCTTCAGACCCCTAATCACACCCTTCAGGCCCCCATATCAGACCTCCAGTCCCCCTATTAGACCCTTCAGACCCCCATAAAGGACCTCCAGTACCCCCATTAGACCTTTCAGACCCCCATATCAGACCTCCAGTCCCCCCATTAGACCTCCAGACCCCTATTAGACCTCTCAAGACCCCCATTATACCTCTCTAGGCCCCAGTCAGACCCCTAATCAGACCTTTTAGACCCCTTCAGACCCAAAATAAGACCCTTCAGACCCCCAATCACACCCTTCAGGCCCCCATATCAGACCTCCAGTCCCCCTATTAGACCCTTCAGACCCCCATATGAGACCTCCAGTACCACCATTAGACCCTTCAGACCCCCATATCAGACCTCCAGTCCCCCCCATAGACCCTTCAGACCCCCATATCAGACCTCCAGTCCCCCATTAGACCCTTCAGACCCCATATCAGACCTCCAGTCCCCCCCATTAGACCCTTCAGGCCAACCTCCAGTCCCCCCCATTAGACCCTTCAGACTCCCATATCAGACCTCCAGTCCCCCCCATTAGACCCCTCAGAACCCCATATCAGACCTCCAGTCCCCCCCATTAGACCCGACTAAAATAATAAAATAACTTACCTCTCCTGCCTCCACTCTCTCTGTCCTGGCTCTCTTCTCAGGGCCCACGCTGCCGGGTCAGAGTGCGCTCTGTACGTCCTGATGCTGCAAACAGCCAGGACAGAGCAGCGTGGGACTTGAGAAGAGCAAGCAGGAGGAGGGGGTAAGTACGGTGCTCACAGCGCTTCTCTTCCTGCCTCCTGCATACTAGTGAGCGCTTCCATAATGGAAGCACTCACTAGGATTCTCTTTATAAGACACAACACCTCAGGTGGATTGTATTGGCCACAGCAGCCATTTTATTAAATAACGAACATACAATAAATAACATAAATAACCAACCCCAAAGGCTTCCCACCTGAAGGACTGCCCAAGGAACACATAAAACATGGGGAGGATCCTTGGAGCCCCGCAAACCTGACAGGTAACTGCCCCGCCCCTCAATTAAATTGATATACCTCTAGCCGATAAACACCAGCTCAGAGGCAGAAAAAAGGTAACCATGGGCAACAAATGTGGGCAGATACCCGCCATATAACGCCCCAAATTATAGTACCTGGGGAGTCCACAGCCCACTTGGCTCCCTCCCCACCACACCAGATCCATCATAACCACCAACTCAAAGGACCCACCACCGCCCACGACCCAAGGTGGTGACAACTCACCTCCTTCCGTCCCGCCACACCTGCAAAGCCAAGTCAATCCCTTGCTGCAAAGCCGAACACTATAAATCAATCCCCACCCTGTTCAAGTGTACTCCATCCCCTCTCCAAAACACCCCCTCTCCCGCTTCCAACCCCCTATGACGCAGCGCAAAACCGCCATTCCTCACCACAAAACGACCTACTGCCCTATTAACTTTTATCCTGGCTTTGTTGACCCTCTCCACTGACCTGGCGTCCCTCCACTGTTTCCGTGGCACCATGTCTGATCAGACTGTCACCAAACCTGGAAACTGAGCCCACAACCGCAATAAATCTAATTTTATGTCCTTCGTGAGCTCCCTAAAGGGGCGCACCCCCAAATCATTTCCCCCCACATGTAACACCAACACCCCAGGGGCAACATCTAACCTTACAAATCTATGGAATTCTGGAAGAACCCGACTCCACAGCATTCCTCTCATCCCCAACCAGAGAATCACTGCCACCTCTCTCGGAAAACCCAGTTGCCTTCCATCCGGCCTAACTGCTGCCCGCAATGCTCCCCAGAACACGTAGGAATGCCTCATAATCCAAACCAGGCAAGCCGAACCAAACCAGGCACGGGAACACAAAATACAACATGTCAACAAAACAACAGCCCTCACATGCCCCCCAACCCTGCAGAAACTTCATTCCCCCCTCTTATAATAACGCAGGCCTAACATAGGACTGAAACCGGATGGACTCCCATCGACCAATGCAACGAATAACCTCATCCCCCAACCCCCTCCTAGTGGCCTCCGTGGCCGTGCCAATCCGAAAAGAGTGACCTCCAAACAGCGAGGGGTCTCTATTCAACCTTGCCAAACAAACCCGTAGCACTGCCAAAAACTGGAACTGTGAAAGAAAAGACCCATCCTCGTGAATCAACAGCGGCCCCTCTCCCCCAACCTTTTCCCCCCAAAATTCATTAAGACACCAAACTGGGCACGCGACCGAACCCACTACCTGGTATAAAACAACCCAACAACCATGACCCAACTGATCAGTTTTCGACCTCCTAATGCAAAATTCCACCCTATCCGCAAATAACTCCACATCCTCTCTCTGAAGGCCACCCACACGGCTCCTACTCAGATTGACCAATTCCCCAATGCGCAATGCCCCAAAAAAGACCAAAGAAACAGCTAACCGAAACAACCTAACCACCCCAACCGACACACAAACCAGACCCAACTGCTCCATCATGTCTGCTAACAGCGTAAAGGAAATAGGCCTACGCTGATCCTCCCTTGGAGACCCCCTCTTCCAACCCTTTAAACCCTGCAACACCGAAAATGATTTTGTCACATTCGGTTTAGCCCTACACTTACAACCAAAAGCCACCCCCGCCAAAAACTTCCCAATTCGTGACACCGACCACCCCTCCTCTCTGCAACGCCCCACAAACAACAACAGAACCCCATCCTCTAAACCGTTCCCCTGAAAATGCTGACACCATTCCATCCACAATCCTCATGCCTTATCATATGCTGCCCAGGTCCCTGCCGACAAGGATCCCCTCACCAACTCTCCAACCGACCAAATGGCAGATTCTACAACTTCTGGGGAAAGCTCTTTCCCTGTTCGTCTGCCTCCGGTGCCAACGCCCGAAACCGGTCCCACTGAAAACGAGACAATGCATCTGCAATTTAGTTACTGACCCCAGTCACATGGGTCGCTACTATCCAAGCATTCACCTCCCCTCTTGCCACGTCATCTAAACGTGACCACAACCGTATCCTTCAACCCCTGCTAATGGTGCCCCTGACAACCCTCAGGCCCCCACACCCACATCCCCACTACCACCCGTCCGTTCCGTAATACCCGGCACTACTGACCCCTTCACACCCCAAGTGGCCAACAGTGACCCCGTCCCTGGTCCCATACCCGCCAGCTCTTTTACTAACTCCCGTAAACCTAATAAACCTAATAAGAAATCCCCCAGCCCACCCGCTACGGACACCCCCGGGCCCCCCCCCCCCCAAACCCGGGAGCCCCTCCGAGACAAGCAACCGCTAATGAGGATTCCCCGTGTATCTCACCTGGCTGCGTGGACGCTGTGATTCCACCAGCCGGAACAGGCGGTGATGGAATTTGACCGGCACTGATCTCTCCTCTGGCTGTCATCTGGTCTTTAGCACAGCCTGTGCCACCGCTTGCTGCTGGAGCCTGCAGTACCGCAGCTTTGCCACTAGAGGCCACCATTGCACAAGCTGGAGACGACTCTGAGCCAGCCACACGCCCCCCGATCACTGAAGGAAGCACAGGGCCTCCATCTTGACCCCGCCGACTCGTGGAAGAAACCTGGGCATCTATCCCCCGCCAGGCAAGGTGAGTCCGTCCTGACCCACCTGCCGAACCTGCTGCTTCATCCCCGCCGGCTGAATCGGGTGAGTTGACATCGCGCCTCCCCCACCCAGGGTCCTGCCGTCCCACAGGATTCCTCCCGGTACGCGACAGCCTGATACCAGTGCTCCTACCTGCAGTGCGTGCCGGAGGGTCCCCGGAGGGGCTCCTAACCCGGTGCCGGGCCCTCGGGGTCTCCTCCAGACTTAGGCGCGCCGGATACCTGGTCTTCCGCGGGGGCATCCGTAGAGGCCAGATCCCCCGACCCCGGCAGCAGGCCTGCCACTGAAGCCTGCAGCCACTCCTGACCCCTACTCTCTGCTGCCGCCCGGAGCTGCGCCAGCAACACATCAATTGACGACATCCCTGCAGGTACCCGAACAACCACTGAAGAGGTGGTGCAGCAGTTCTGGCAATGGGGCTGCTGCAAATCCACTGTCCCTGCAAAATGGCCCCTTTTCCCGCTCTTCCCATCCCTTTTAAACCTTAACCCCCTCATGCAATGCTCACACTTACCTACCAAATTACCCCATAACTCCCTAACAGCTCCACTCCCTCCAAGCCTCTGTCATTCCAGGCCTCCCCCCAGGCTTGCAGCCTTAAGTCCGGCCTGTGCTTGATACCTAATCCGAGAGTAGGCTTGGATACTGAATTTGGCTCACAAAAACTGATGGAAATAACTGACCAATGTGTGAACTGGCCTTACAGGTCAATCTTAGCGTCAGCTCTAATTTATCAGCGTGGACTTAACTGTGCAGTGGCCCGAGATTTAAGTAGTGGCCCCATGACAGTGGGGGGCGTGTCAGCAGTAAGGATGTGTTCTCATCACTGTTTTTCTGATCTTCTGATCCGTCAGAAGAACAACCCCAAAAAGCGGATCCTGTGATTTGAGCATCCGCCTTTACACCGTCAGTATTTGGTCAGTATTTGATTAATATTGGTAAGGCAAAAACAGAGGTGGCTCCAAAACAGAGATGCATGCATGCAGGACTTTTATGGCCTCTATCACATGGTCAATATTTGGTCAGTTTTTTTCATCAGCATTTGAGCAATCTTGGTAAGGCAAAAACAGGAGTGGATCTAAAACAGAGATAACACACATGGAAATATTTGCATGTTTTATGTGTTTTGGACCTACTCCTGCTTTTGGCTTCCAAATCATGATCAACTCCTGATACAAAATGCTGCCCATGTGATAGAGGCCTAATGGATGATCAAACGACAGGACCTGTGTTTTTGATATTTTTCTGTTCTTCTGATGGATCAAAAGAATGGAAAAATAAACAGTGATGTCAACACAGCCAAACAGGGACACTGGTGGCCCCATAACAGACTGGTGAGGGTGTCAACAGCTTGAAGCGTGACAAAAAAGAGATCCTACCTAAGACAATCGCCCAAAAAATAAACTATGGCTCTCAGAATATGGAGACACTAAAACATGATTTTGTTTGTTTAAAAAAATGCTGTTATTGTGTAAAACTTAAATAAACAAAAAAAAACAGACATACCCTGTTTCCCCGAAAATAAGACAGTGTCTTATATTAATTTTTGCTCCCAAAGATGCGCTAGGTCTTATTTTCAGGGATGTCTTATTTTTCCATGACACAGGGGGATCAGAGGGGGGAATTAAAATGACACAGGAGAATCTGAGGGGGGATTACCATTTTAGTACCCCTTTCTTATCCTCCTGTCATTTTGATTCCCCCATCTGATCCCCCTTTGTCATTTAAATGATCCCCCTCCCCACCCTGATCACCCTGTGTCATTTTAATTACCGTTTTAGTCTCCCCCCCCCCTCCCATCTTCACCAGACATCCCCCACCTTCCATCAGATATTCCCCCCCCTACCTGTCACCCCGTCCACTGTGTGTCCGTGCCAGCCAAGTTCTAAAACTCCATCAGGGCAGAGCGAGCAGCGGGCGGAAGAAGGCGTAGTCTTGTACTGGCAGCGGCGCGGGCTCTCTGATTTAAAGAGACCTCGCACCGCCTGCGCTGCGGCCAATCAGTGAGCTGCGTGGCGGCGCCTTACGGTACCATAGCTGCGGGGTCCTTACATTCTGGGGTGGCTTGCTTTATAATCGGGAAGGCATTATTTTCGGGGGATGCTTTATAATCGGGGAGGCCTTATTTTCGGGGGATGCTTTATAATCGGGGAGGCCTTATTTTCGGGGGATGCTTTATAATCGGGGAGGCCTTATTTTCGGGGGGATGCCTTATATTACAGCGATAGGCAAAACTAGAGGTAGGTCTTATTTTCGGGGGATGTCTTATTTTCGGGGAAACACGGTAGTAGCGCTGCGTCCGTAACAACCTGCTCTATAAAAATACCACGTGCCTAACCCCTCAGATGAACACCTAAAAAAAATAAAAGTGTAAAAAAAGCAAATTTTTGTCACCTTACGTCACAAAAAGTGTAATACCAAGTGATCAAGAAGTCATATGCCCCTACATAAGACAGTCGCCCAAAAAAAATAATAATAATAATATGGCTTTCAGAATATGGAGACACTAAAGAAAATTTTTTTCAAAAATGCTTTAGTATGTAAAACTGAAATAAACAACCAAATATATGGTATTGTCGTGTCCGTAACAACCTGCTCTATAACAATACCACATGATCTAACCTGTCAGATGAACATTGTAAATAACAAAAAATAAAAACGGTGCAAAAACAGCTATTTTTTTGTTACCTTGCCTCACAAAAAGTGTAATATAGAGTGACCAAAAATCATATGTACCCTAAAATGGTACCAACAAAACAGCCACCTTATCCCGTAGTTTCCAAAGTGGGGTCTTTTTTTGGAGTTTGTACTCTAGGGGTGCATCAGGGGGTCTTCAAATGTGACATGGCAACTTAAAATTATCCCAAAGAAATCTGCCTTCCAAAAACCAAATGGCATTCCTTTCCTTCTGCGCCCTGCCATGTGCCCATACTGCAGTTTACAACCACATATGGGGTGTTTCTGTAAACTACAGAATCAGGGTAATAAATACTGAGTTTTGCTTGGCTGTTAACTCTTGCTTGGTTACTGGAAAAAATGGATTAAAATGGAAAAGATGCCAAAAAAGTGAAATTCTGTAATTTCATCTCAATTTTCCTTTAATTCTTGTGTAACACCTAAAGGGTTAAAAAAAGTTTGTAAAAATCAGTTTTGAAAAACCTTGAGGGGTGTAGTTTCTAAAATGGGGCCATTTACAGGTGGTTTTTATTATGTAAGCCTCACAAAGTGACTTGAGACCTGAACTGGTCCTTAAAAAGTGGGTTTTTGAAATTTTCAGAAAAATCTCAAGATTTGCTTCTAAACTTCTAAGCCTTCTAACGTCCCCAAAAAAAGAAAATGTAATTTACAAAATGATCCAAACATGAAGTAGACGTATGGGAAATGTAAAGTAATAACTATTTTAGGAGGTATCACTATCTGTTTTAGGCTACTTTCACACTTGCGGCAGAGTGATCCGGCAAGCAGTTCCGTCGCCGGAACTGCCTGCTTGATCCGGCAAAACGTATGCCAACCGATGGCAATTTGTAAGACTGATCAGGATCCTGATCAGTCTTAAAAATGCCTGATCAGTCAGAAAAATGCATTGAAATGCCGGATCAGTCTTTCCGGTGTCATCCGGCAAAACGGATCTGACATTTATTTTCTTCACCTTTTTTTCGGTCTGCGCAGACGGATCCCTCATTCCGGTATTTTGAATGCCGCATCAAGCACTAATACATTCCTATGGAAAAAATTGCCATAGCCGGCATTCAGGCAAGTCTTCAGTTTTTTTGGCCAGAGATAAAACCGTAGCATGCTGCGGTTTTATCTTTTGCCTGATCAGTCAAAATGACTGAACTGAAGACATCCTGATGCTTCCTGAACGGATTACTCTCCATTCAGAATGCATGGGGATACGCCTGATCAGTTCTTTTCTGGCATTGAGCCCTTTTGATGGAGCTCAGTGCCGGAAAAGAAAAACGCAATTGTGAAAGTACCCTTAAAAGCAGAGAAATTGAAATTTTAAAAATTGCAAATTTTTCCAAATTTTTGGCAATTTTTTTATTTTATTTATAAATAAAAATTATTTTTTTTTACTCAAATTTACCACTGTCATGTGACGAGAAAACAATCTCAGAATGGCTTGGATAAGGGTACTTTCACACTTGCGGCAGGACGGATCCGACAGGCTGTTCACCATGTCGGATCCGTCCTGCGGCTATTTCGCCGTGCCCGCGGACCGCCGCTCCGTCCCCATTGACTATAATGGGGACCGGGGGGAACTAAAATTACTGCATGTCAGGCTTTTTAGTCCGGCGGCTTTCTCCGTGCACCGCCATGCTGCACCGGAGCTCCGCCCCCGTCCCCATTATAGTCAATGGGGATGGAGCGGTGGTCCGCGGGCACGGCGAAATAGCCGTCCTGCCGCAAGTGTGAAACTAGCCTAAGTAAAAGCGTTTTAAAGTTATCACAACATAAAGTGACACATGTCAGATTTGCAAAAATGGCCTGGTCCTTAAGGTAAAATATGGCAAGGTCCTTAAGGGGTTAATATGGGTCAATATGTTTACAATATGTATATATATTTTATTCATACTAGGCCACGCCTCGAACTCTGCCCAAAGCATAACTATACACACCCAGTCCCTTAAATGCCCCCACATAGTAATTATTCCCCCTTTGTACCTGCACAAAGTAGTAATGCCCACACTGTGCCCCCTTTACAGTAGCAATGCCCAGATGTGCCCCCTTCACAGTCGTTATGCCCAGATATGCCCCCTTCACAGCACTTATGCACAGGTATGTGCCCCCCCTTCACAGCACTTATGCCCATGTATGTGCCCCCTTCATAGCACTTATGCCCAGATATGCACCCCTTCACAGCAGTTATGCCCAGGTCTGTGCCCATTTCATAGTAGTTATGCCCAGATATGCCCCTTTACAGCAGTTATGCCCAAACATGTGCCCCTGTAAGAGGCAGCCCTGATCATCCAGCAACATTTCCAACACATATATATATAGCAGACTGTCATGTTTCCCTCCAGCCACCAGAGGCCACTGTGGCTGAGTAGGACAGTGAGAGGAGTTGTTTCCAGAGGACAAGGAGTTAAGTGTTTTTCCCGGGCTGAGCAGAGGGCCTGGGCTGAAGGTGTCTGAGTACACAGGAAGAAGGACGCTGTGCACTGAGAGGGAGATCCACAGGGAAGATTAGAGCGATTTCTCCCTGCCTGCTGTGACACAGTATCTGTGTGCTGTCTGCTGTAGTGTGAGGCACTTACCAGAGGAACTGTGAGTGAATTCCAGGCCCTGCCTGATTACACGTCCAGAGCTGCTGATTATCTCTAACCAGAGTTACAGAGACTACAAGGAGAGGCCAGAGCTGAGCCACGCTGAAGCAAGCAAGCAAGCAACCAGATCGGGACCCAGACTGTACCTGCCTGCATGTGCGGACACCGAACTGTGAGTGCACTGATGCTAACCTGAGCTAGGACATAGTGGAATAGGATTTAGTTTAGTGCACCGTAGAGGTGCACTCCGGGTAGCGGGGACAGATAGGACTACCTAGAAGAGAGTAGCCTGCTATTGTCTGTACTTGTGTTTGTGATTCATTTGTGTTCTTTATGCAAATTTCCATTATCTTTATTGTGAATTCTCAAGCTGTTCATATTGTAAATCTGCTTCTCCGGCAGTTAGAGTTCTCTTTTAATAAAGCCGGTTTCTACTTCAGCCTCCTTGTCTGCTGCACTGTACTTGAGTCCTGCTCTACGGTCTCTTCCTCTGCTGACCGTTACACCCCCTTCACAGCAGTTATGCCCAAATATGTACCCCCTTCACAACAGTTATGCCCAGATATGTGCCCCCTTCACAGTAGTTATGCCCAGATATGTGCCCCCTTCACAGTAGTTAAGCCCAGATATGTGCCCCCTTCACAGTAGTTATGCCCAGATATGTGCCCCCTTCACAGTAGCTATGCCCAAATATTGTCCCCCCTTAACAGTAGCAGAGTGATGTCTGGCACTACAATGTGCTGCTGCTGTGGAGCCATGGCCATATTAAAATTTATATGCTGCCCTAGGCACTTCAGTGGGGGGGGGGGGGCAGCACTAAAGTCCATATTTTTTAGATAGCTGACGGTAAAATGCTCCCTAGGCTTTTAGCTATCCCTCAGGACTCCCTCATAGACTTTCACAATTAAAGGGCTGACCTTTTATATGTGCACTTGGCAGCTGAAGACATCTGTGTTGGTCCCATGTTCATATGTCCCCGCATTGCTGACAAAAATGATGTTTTATTATATGCAAACTGGGGCGTTACGATTACTTCTAGAGGCTCCGCTCTCTCTGTAACTGCCGCGCCCTCAGCACTTTGACATGGCCCGAGGGATGACATTTACACTGCCTGGTCCTGTCAATCAAATTGGAGAGGATGCGGCAGTTGCAGAGAGAGCTGTGCCTATAGGTGTAACGACAACGCCCCAGTTGCTCCTAGTGGCTCATTTGCATAAATTAAAACATCATTTTTCTCAGCAATGAGGGCACATATGAACATGGGACCAACACAGATGCCTTCAGCTGCTAAGTGCACATGTAACAGGTCAGCCAGTGTCATGGGTACAAAACTGCTGACAGATGCCCTTTAAAGCAGTTGTCCGGGATCAGAGCTGAACCCGGACATATCCCCTTCTCCCCCACTCAGCCCCTCTAACATTTCATACTCCAATGCTCTCCCTTGGCCTGCGCTGTAAAGTGTAGGGCAAGGGCTGTTTTGTTTACAGCCCTAGCTGTGTTCCCGGTGATGTCACCGGCCTGATTGGTGGCTTTACAGGCTAAGGCAGCGCTAAAGCCCATCCATTAGTGCCGGTGACGTCACTGGGCTCACTGATAGGTGGAAGACGCACTCCCCACAGTGCCCTCGGTACTAATAAGGCACCCCTAATAGAAATAAGGCCAATCTATAAGGCACTCCTATGGAGACTTCAGTAGTAATGCCCGCCACCACTGCCCACAGTATTTAAAATGTTCCCTGCAGTGCCCCCTGTAATTATAATACCCCCTGCAGTACCCCCTAGAGTTATAATCTTCTCTGTAGTGCCCCCATAAATTATAATGCCCGTCCTCTCCCTCCAGTCTTCTATACAATACAGTCCCATGTACTGTACATAACATCACTCCTCTCCCACCAGTCTTCTATATGATACAGTCCCATGTAAATTATCTCTCTCTTCTTTACAGTCTTCTATAACATACAGTCCCATGTAAATAACTTAAATCCCCTCCTTCAGCCCCTCCAACACATAGTCCCATGTAAATAACACCACTACTGAGGACGGCAATAAATTTATATCTAGCAGGCAGCCAGGACATTGAAGGGCCTGGGACAAAACATCAGGGCCCAGGCCCCGAATGTTTAACCTAGCAACGCCCCTGGTAACTAACTGTTTAAAAAACTTTTGATCTGTCAAGAGACATATAAAAAGTGTAGATTTGTGGGTGTCTGAGCAGTGAGTCCCTCATGCGCATAGCACGCTCTCTCTTTTTGCTGCACGGGACGGACTCCATAGAAGCCTAAGAGCCAGCCTTGAGTCTGAATTATTCGCTCCTCAGTCCCTATACTTAATTGGCTCCTTCTTATGCCCTTATCTCACAAGCGGGGGTGCCCCAGTCCGATGCTCCGCTATGCCAATGTTAGGGCAGAATTTAGAGTGTAGGAATCTCACCAAGACTAGGGCAAGCTAGCTGGTCCCAGCCAAGTACCCAATTCACCAAACCCTTATTTGTACACACATTTTTATTTTTTTTAATCATTAATAAAAGTTAAGTTTTACTATTCTTCATTTAACCCTTTGCCTGTCTTGATTCCATCCTCAGCAGCCTAGAGAGAGAACACCCTATGCGGGCGCTTCTCTCTCCTCATTCTAGGGATCGGTGAGGGTCTCCACTCTGTACATTTCTGATATGTCTCTATTACATGTCAAACGTTTTTTGAAAATCTAGTGACCCTTTCAGTTCCGGTGGCTGGAGGCAGATGCACTGAGTTAACCCCACAGAAAGAAGTTGCAGGGTGTTAGATCTGGTGATCGTGGAGACCTGCGAAACATTGGTGAATTGTTTATTCGCAGCTGATTCAACGTTTCGGTAGAGCTTCATTCAGGAATTGGAGAACATCCAACTGGTTACGAGGAGGAGCACTATCCTAGTGATGGATATCTGCCAAATGAAGTCTATCTGTGGCATAAGCCATTCCCTTAAAGGGGTTATCCAATCCCTATAAAGACCCCCAGAATGCCCGAGCCCCTCCTCTAGGTAATACAGTACAGACCAAAAGTTTGGACACACCTTCTCATTCAAAGAGTTTTCTTTATTTTCATGACTATGAAAATTGTAGATTCACACTGAAGGCATCAAAACTATGAATTAACACATGTGGAATTATATACATAACAAAAAAGTGTGAAACAACTGAAAATATGTAATATTCTAGGTTCTTCAAAGTAGCCACCTTTTGCTGTGATTACTGCTTTGCACACTCTTAGCATTCTCTTGATGAGCTTCAAGAGGTAGTCATCTGAAATGGTTTTCACTTCACAGGTGTGCCCTGTCAGGTTTAATAAGTGGGATTTCTTGCCTTATAAATGGGGTTGGGACCATCAGTTGCGTTGTGGAGAAGTCAGGTGGATACTCAGCTGATAGTCCTACTCAATAGACTGTTAGAATTTGTATTATGGCAAGAAAAAAGCAGCTAAGTAAAGAAAAACGAGTTCCCACCGTGAAGCATGGAGGAGGAGGTGTGATGGTGTGGGGGTGCTTTGCTGGTGACACTGTTGGGGATTTATTCAAAATTGAAGGCATACTGAACCAGCATGGCTACCACAGCATCTTGCAGTGGCATGCTATTCCATCCGGTTTGCGTTTAGTTGGACCATAATTTATTTTTCAACAGGACAATGACCCCAAACACACTTCCAGGCTGTGTAAGGGCTATTTGACTATGAAGGAGAGTGATGGGGTGCTGCGCCAGATGACCTGGCCTCCACAGTCACCGGACCTGAACCCAATCGAGATGGTTTGGGGTGAGCTGGACCGCAGAGTGAAGGCAAAAGGGCAAACAAGTGCTAAGCATCTCTGGGAACTCCTTCAAGACTGTTAGAAGACCATTTCAGGTGACTACCTCTTGAAGCTCATCAATAGAATGCCAAGAGTGTGCAAAGCAGTAATCAAAGCAAAAGGTGGCTACTTTGAAGAACCTAGAATATGACATATTTTCAGTTGTTTCACACTTTTTTGTTATGTATATAATTCCACATGTGTTAATTCATAGTTTTGATGCCTTCAGTGTGATTCTACAATTTTCATAGTAATGAAAATAAAGAAAACTCTTTGAATGAGAAGGTGTGTCCAAACTTTTGGTCTGTACTGTACGTCCCTGCTTCCTGGCACCTTCCCCGTCACTCCGTATCACAGCACAGCCTTCAATTGTAGGCCACGTCAGTGACTCGGATGTTGGGGATCACAGTAGCTGGTGATGAGGTAGGACACGGTGACAATTGGTAGCCACCTGTACAACATGGTGCCTTAAAGGGAACCTGTCATCAACTTTATGCTGACCTCACTGAGGGATGATTTCAGTGCTGTGTCACTCATGAGCTAAAAGTCACTGGTTGCCGAGAACCAGCATCATAATCATTGCAGCCCATGCCTGGAGAAGAGTCACATCTACCTGAGAAGAGTCCTGGTTATTATAATTTCCTGCTCTCCAGCCCATCTGCTGATGATTGGCAGTTTTCTCCTAGAGAGAAAGGGAGAAAACTAGGTAGAAGACTCTCAATCATCAGCAGCTGGGCAGGGAGAGCAGGATTTTATGAATAACCATGACTCTTTTCCAGGCCCAGTCTGCAATGATTGTGATGTTGGTTCTCGGCAACTACTTACTTTTAACTTATAAATGACAGATCGCTGAAATCAACTCACCTGTCTCTACTTTACTTTATACTGCCGTCATTATGGGTAGCATAAAGTTGATGACAGGTTCCCTTTAAGAGATTTTTATACAGATTTTTAAACTATGGTAAGGTATTCAGTAGGTCTACTTCCCTGTACATTATTAGAGTATATATAGCCACAAGCAATATGGCAGACATTCCCAGGGTCCTTGAAAATCATGGAACGTGGCTTTCCTGTCATATGATCAAAGGTCATCCCTGTTTTCATGGTTTTATTTTCCGATTAGTATTGATCCTTAGGTACAAAGGATGAAAGGGTGAAGATAGGTGGAAATGCCGATGTGTGTAATACCCAAATTTCTGCTTTGGCTCTTATGGGCAGGCATGCACTGGATCACTAGAACATATATAGTCGCAACATTAGACTTTAGATAGCAGCGTGGCATGAGAAGATCAGACCAGTATTATAATTGCCACTTGGAAGTTGGAGGAGCGGTTACAGAATTAGCTTTATTTATTTTTTATTTTAGAATATTTATATAAAACATAAGCATTTGTTGCAATCACTTAAATGAATAGACAATATTTACAGTAATTAAGAAAAATAATTAATAAAATGAATGGAATAAAAAAGGTCTTCCTCATTATCTGCAGGCGCCTCTCACTGACGATTTCATTCCTTATTGTTAAGACACTGAAAGTAAAGATAAGCAATTAGGAAAAACAAATTATTTAAGGGTGTTTTTGCTTTTTTTGTGTGGTAACAATCACATTTTCTACCTGACACCCACTATGACTTATTTTCCCTAGTCATATTCTTCACTAATTATAGGTTTGTTGGCCACCCTACCCTGACGAGATTTGCAGATAGATTTAGATCTATTGTGGGCCTAATGTCAGGACAAGGGATCCTTGGATCCACCAGATCAGGAGGACCTACTTTCCATCTATACAGAACATGCACACATTCACTTTTATTTGCATTGTAAACTCTGTTATCATTGCACAAGAAAATAATATAAAGTCTTAAGGCTCATTCATCAGAAAGAAATCTTCATCAGATAAGGGGTATGCCCAAATAGAGTATTCTTGCTTTATCAGGGGTTTATATGTGCATCAGAGATTAGGCCCACTGGAATATCCTCTGCTGCCCTGGGGAGCCGTCGGACATTAGATTCTTGCCAGAACCCTCTAAGGTTTAGTTGGATTTCTAGTTTATTGGTAACAAACGTTCCTATGAACGCTCGTTCCCGATAATCTTCCCGTCTAAAGGTGCCGCAGATGACCCAATGAACGAGCAAAACCCTCATTCATCGGATGACATGATGGGAGGTGCGGTCACCTCAATCATCGCTCCTGGGCAGCAGATCGTGCTGTCTCCATAGCTGCCCAGGAGCAATGATTTTGTATGGGGACAATCGATAGCAGTAGCGAGCGCCCGTCCTCATACAGTGAAGATGTTTGCTGCCTTCCCGACAATCGGCTGCTCCTCAGATTGTGTAAATGCACCATTAGCTAGATCTAGGTAAAAAAAATCTTCCACTACTTTTAGAAGAGAAATTTTGATCAAAGTTGGCACTACACATAACATACCTCTAGCTATAGTCTATATATTGAGGGAAATGGACAAGGATCAGGCATCTTTGCAAACACCTGGGCTAGCCTTAGAGGTGGACAATCTGTTGAGTCTCACACATCCACATGGGATGCTATTATATTCCCTAGTCTATTGATAGTGAATGAGAAGTATTGGCGCTCTTTATGTTATGGTAATAAGATCACTGTATTATTTGGCCACTGTATGGTAGATCACAAGTGGGGCCATCAGTAAATGGTACAGCATAGGACATCTTCCAACAAAAATCTGATCCTAGTCACCACCTATCTTGGGAGGAGGAAAGGGACAGACAGGTAAAACCCCAACCTATTTGAAAATTATTTCCAACCTGGGTCTGTCAGGTGGAGAACATGGACATCATATTGGCAATGGATCCTGCCAACACTTATTTAGTTTGTATGACCAGACTAAAAGGATAGCAAAGCTGGCCATAGACATTAGGGAATCCCATGTAATATCTATTGGATATTGCAATAATAAAGAGAATACTCCAGCACTGTGCGTCAAGGCTTGTTTATTTGGAATGAGGCACTTCTCCATCCAGCGTGTGGATACACGCTACGACTTCACAGCATCCATTGGCGTTTTTCCTTACAGCGGCACTTGATTGATAAAGGCTGTTCTGGCCGAAACGTCACGTTCATACGACAACGCATTCCAAATAAACAAGCCTTGATGCACAGTGCTGGAGTATTCTCTTTATTATTATATGGGGTGGGAACCCGACTCCAAGCAACATTCTCCAGAGTGCCAGGAGGTTCACATCTCTATTGGATATTGCAAACAGTTCCTCAATATTGTAATTTCGGACTACAAGGATCCTTTCCTTGCTAGGCAGTGTCCACCACTAATCTACTCCTTTCCCTACTGAATTTGGGGAAGCTGAACATTCATAATTATGAGGACATTGAATTAAGATCTTGGTAGGCCAAGCCAAACATGCATGATTAGGAGAACATTTCATTATGATCCATCATCCATTTTGACATATAGATGAACGCTTGAAAACTTACCTGTTGAATATGTGGCATTAAAGTTACTGAATTTGGAACTGGCCATGCTCACAAACTCTACAAGCATGTTGCGCCCAGATGAAACCAGGGGTGAGATTGGTCCAGATCCATAGGTCATCCCCAATAGGACAGGTGATGTCTTTAGCATCCCATCATAGACTTTAATATAGTCAGTAGAAGAGATGTTAAGAGAGGTAACCTCCAATGAAACCTGTGAAAAAAGCAACAAGTACTATTAGTTTGGACCGAGTTACAAACATTTCCATGATGTTGATTGATTTTATCTGCATTCATGGGTTTTACCTTATTGCTTGGGACTTGAATGAGCCACAGGCAGTTTCCACCACTTTGGTTTGCAGAAGAGCTGTTTCCAGAAAGAGATCCTGAGGCCGTCACCAGCTTTGTCCTACAAAGGTCTTTATTTTTGGTTACATAAATTGACAATGTTAGTCAGGAGCAAAAGAAAAATCATATACTGTAACTTAAAGAATTAATGAATTGGAATTGCAGAGAAGATAAGGAAATCAACTTACTGCAGTTATAGTAGGCATTAACTTTCATCACATCCAGAGAACTCAACCCTAGTCTCTGTCCAATAGGCACAGTAGGGTCAGGTTTTGAGACTATAGTAGGCAAATTCGGTGTGTCAGCATAAGCATACCTGCAGAGAGAATGGGTGAAGAAGAATTTGCAATTTTAATGAGATTGCAGTAGACTTTCAATGATTGTCACATGATGGTTGACGTAAAGCCACCCAAATATTTAGCCCCGATATGTACTTTCATTTCATTCATTTGTAGTCATTCATATTTTTTCATTATCCAAAAAGTCAAGTCAAGTCATTATCCAAAAAGAGTCAACCCCTTAGAGTTCGCAGCTTGCTGGTAGAAGCTTCGGCCAGCCTGACATTGAGATGAATGGCTGTATATGTAATACATGGATGGTTTGACTCTAGCAGACTGGAAGCTGCACTTAGAGAGCAACTCTCCACCTTGGGATGGGATCTAAGGCAGGGCGTCGCCCCTGTATGACAAATAAGAAATATGGACAATGGTTTTCTTGAGACATCATCTTTAATGGAGGTTCTAAAATAACTTTGCATTAAAATTAAATTAAAATCACTAAATAAGACTTATTAAATAAAGTATTACTGGACAGAGGGGGCACACTAACCATGACAAGGAGTTTGTACACTATAATAGACAAATAAACAGCCAAGAAAACTGCAATGACAATGCACCTCCAATCAAATAAAATATATATAAAAAAATGTATTGTGAAAAACGCACAGACAAAGACTTTTAAAAATTGTATACAGTAGAGGATGTGCCGGTACAAATAAGACCAGGCACAGACAAATAGCTCACCAAAGTCCACAAATAAGGAACACTCATGTAGAGTCCGGGACAATGTAGAACCTAATCAAATATCAAAGTAATCATGATAATGCAGCATTGTTCTACATTCATTGATGCTGCATTATCATGATTACTTTGATATTTGATTAGGTTCTACATTGTGTTTTTCACAATAAAATTAGTAACATACATAGTAACATAGTTTATAAGGCTGAGAAAAGACATTTGTCCATTCAGTTCAGCCTGTTATCCTGCAAGTTGATCCAGAGGAAGGCAAAAAAAAAAAAAACTGTGAGGTAGAAGCCAATTTTCCTCACTTATTCCACATAAGTGTGGCCTAGAGATGGTAAGGTGGGTAAGCTCATACCTGGTAACAATGGAGTGAGTAATGAGCAGAGATAGTGACCCAGAAGACCCTGCAACCACCTGCTGTGTGTTGTGAGGATTGGAAATATTGGCCCTGGTAATGTGTACGGTGAGATGCACTGAGGATGGCGTAAAGAGACTTTTAAAGGGGTTGTCTGACATAAAAAAAAAAATAAATCAAATGGCAGGTTGCAGTGTGATAAAATATAGCGCTGTGGCTCCCGCTAGTCCCTGTCGGACCGGAGATTACAGGAAACTGTTTTTTCATGATCATCCATTTGAATAGGTGCCATTTAAGACTATAAATGCTTAGTCACCCAGTGTCAGAAGCTGGACCTAGGGTAACTATCTCAGGTTGAGTCGAGTCAACTCTTTAAAGCGTTTCTGAGTTCTTAAAAAAAATTGCATAATGGCTGTGCTTCTTTGTACAATTATAACTTTGAATGAATAGGTCTTTTTTTTTTTTTTACTAATTATTCCCCTCTTCAGCTGCAGAGCTAGATTCATTTCTCTCACAAGCAGGGGGTCATATCCCTTCTGTGGAATCTGCCAGCACTCTACTGCTGTGACATCCTTTCCCTTACTTCCAACTATGTTTGTTTTCAGTTCTGGAGCTTACAGAACAGATAAGGAGGGGATACATCACACAGACACACAAGAGGCTCTTGTAATGTTCAGAAGGGTTCTTTTTATCAGGCTCAGGATCTCAGCTAGGTCTAACATACCCCATCTCCTCTCAGCCCTCTTCTGAGTCTCTGCTACCAGAGATGGATCTTGCCTGACAACAGGCAGTGGACAGCAAAATAGGTTAAAGTGAGACCCCTAGAGGCCATGACTTTAAAGTTTTTTTTTTCAGGGGGATGCAGGCAGAAATTTAAATGCAGTAATTTAGAAATGTGCTACTTACACCATTCTCTGTTAAATTAAATGAAATTGTGTGAAAATAAAGTATCACTTTGCAGAACAAGTTTTAGATTTGCAGGGGGTAATCAAAGGGGTGTCTGAGTAAAAAAGCAGGTGCCAACAAACCACTGTGCCCTTGCCAGGGAATACAGAATTCAGTCTTTGCCTACCTACATCTCTCCTTAGGGTCCTCCATGGAAAAAAAATATTATTATGAAAAGTTGACTTACAGAAGAGAATAGATATCTTGAAAAATTGTTTAAACATAAAAATTTTCAACAAAAAATCATGGTGTGTGTAATAGCAAAAAACACTATATTGAATGAAGAAAAAAAAAGAGAATCTCACACGTGGACGTACCTATAATAATGCAACACTGATGTATAATCGTAAGGAAGGTTCAAGGTGTTCGCTGGAACGATGTTGAAACTGCCCCAGTAACCTGGAAGAGGTGGGAACAATGTTATTACACATTACTACAACCCAGAGGTGCACCACCAATGAGGCTAGGTGAGGCAGTCGCCTCAGGCAGCACCAGGTAGCGGCAGAAGGGGGGCAGTGGAAGGGCCATGGTCAATGAGCGGTTTCATTGTGGCAAAGAGGTTAAAGGGACACTGACAGGGCCAATAAGCATATTGAGGTATATATATGGCAGTACAGGGCTTATAATGGGTATTACAATCATATAAGTATCCCCCCTGTCCACATTATACATACAGTAAACTTAAGTTTTATAACCTGCTCCAACGGTCTTCAATCTGCCCAAGGGGCGGCGTTTCACTTCTCTTGCGCCCAGCCAGCCTCCCCAACTGCCGCTTTGAAGCGCCGCCCAGCTCATGAATATTCAGTTTGCTGGGCGGCTTCTGCGGTCCCCGCTCTGAAGCGCTGCGCTGAACAGTGCCCTGCGCATGCGCCGGATCTTGTGAAGTCCGGTACAGTAAGCGCCGCCCAGCTCATCAATATTCACTTCGCTGGGCGGCGCTTACTGTCCCCGACTTCACAAGATCCGGCGCATGCGCAGGGCACTGTTCAGCGCAGCGCTTCAGAGCGGGGACCGCAGAAGCCGCCCAGCAAACTGAATATTCATGAGCTGGGAGGCGCTTCAAAGCGGCAGTTGGGGGAGGCTGGCTGGGCGCAAGAGAGGTGAAACGCCGCCCCTTGGGCAGATTAAAGATCGTTGGAGCAGGTTATAAAACTTAAATTTACTGTATGTATAATGTGGACAGGGGGGATACTAAGATGATTGTAATACCCATTATAAGACCTGTACTGCCATATATATACCTCAATATGCTTATTGGCCTTGTCAGTGTCCCTTTAAGTTAAAAAATTGGCATTGGGGGGGAGGTGCCATTTCAGCTTTCGCCTCAGGCAACAGAAAGGCTAGGTGCACCCCTGCTACAACCGTATGGAGGGACTTATCAGGTTCTTTCAAATATGAGGACCATGCAACCAATATCTACAAAGGTTTGACCACCAGCATTTAGACCTTTCTAGAACTACTAAAACATCACCTTGGTCTATGTTGCGCCACATGATGTCAATGTAGTTATCCCGGTCAACTCTTGTATGTTCATGGAAGAAACCAATATTATGCATGGCTTCATGTTGAATTACTCCGTACGTCATGCAGCTTGAACTTTCGAGGCTTAGAGTCTGTTTCCCGAAAATTCTTCCAATGTAAGACCAGCAACTACGTATAAATATATGAAAAGGAAGTATTACACATTCAAACGAAAATCTTGCTTGGAAGATCATGATATGTTTATGTTTATAAAATTATAGCAAAAACTTTGGAATACATTTTTTAGAATTACTGCAAAGGGAAAAAGATCCAGTTGTCCAAGGCTAGTAATCCAGTTTCTTTTTAATTTTGCAAACAGGCCTCTAACAAATCAAGACTGGAACGTGATTGGATGTTATAGGCCACTGCTCAGCCTTTTTATTTTACCAGTTTGAACACATCTCTCCCAATGCAATACTAATACACTCAAAAAACACTCTGATTCCTGCCCTTTAAAATCCCTCTGATTCTGCGTTAAATAGCGATGATAGCATCACAAGGCAGGGGGCTCCTTATTGTCACGATTGGGGATAGCGAGAGGTAATGGTGATTAAAAAAAAAAAATTTTTTTTTTTTTTTAAATTAAATAAAAGCCACAAAATATTAAAATGCACATACTGTACAATGAATCAACTAATACATTGAAAACATAATTTAAGGTGTTTGAGGAAGGACAATAAAAAAAGCTAGAAATTACTTTAAAATTAAAAATGAATATAGATTATGTATGATATTTTGCACCTAAAATTCATACAAAACAATACTCCAGCAATGAAAAAAAACAAGATCTCACACAGCAACGTTAATGAACAAATAATATGTAGCTCTCGGAACGGAGAGGTAAAACCAGAAATATACGATGCGTCCTGCAGGCTAAAATGATCTTCGTCTTTACAAGGAACCAGTATGCGGTAGAGCAGGAGGAGCTGAGCAGAATGATATATAGATTTGTGGGAAAAGAATCATTTATTTATTCAATATCTGCTCATTCTGAACTTAGGAGTCCAGTGGGCGGTCCTATCAGTGATTGACACACATCTCATACGTGCAGTCACACAGGCAAGGCTGGCAATCATTGAATATTCCATTTAGGCTACATTTACACGAACATATTTTGTTTCCGTGTCCATTCCGTTTTTTTTGTCGGATTGGATAGGAACCCATTAATTTCAATGGGTACGCCAAAAATGCGGACATCACACCCTGGGCTGTCCGCATCCGTATGTCCATTCCGTAGCCCTGCAAAAAAATAGAACAAGTCCTATTCTAGTCCGTTTTGCGGACAAGAATAGGCATTGTTACAATGGATGCCATACAGACGTCATCCGTTTTTTTGCAGATCCGCAATTTGTGGACCGCAAAACACATATGTCGTGTGAATGTAGCCTTATTTTGAATATGTATGTATGAGTTTGATCAGTGCCTCCTGCTAACTTTTTGCCCTCAGATTGGACAAGGTGGCAGGTTCCCTTTAAGACGTTAAAGCGGTTTTCCATCTTATTAAATATATAGAGTATTTATCATATAATCATATATTCGGCTACTTTCTAATACATTTTGATTTTCAGTTTTTTACCCTTTTCAAGATCTCTGCTTGCCCTGAATTAATAGTAAATTCTTGTTTACACCCAAAGGGCTAAAATCCCATCCTGCTCATGCCCAGCTAGCTCAGATTACGAGAAAAGGTTTGATGCCCAGTAACGAGCATCGAAACCAAAACTGATTTTTCGTCCTCTGTACATAAAATAATATCCTCCAAAAATTCTCAGCAATTGAAACACAAATTGGGTTATAGAGTTGAATATTAAGCTAAAGGGGTTTTACAGGAGTTCAATATTCATGGCCTATCCTCAGGACGCCAGGCACCCCCATCAATCAGCTGCTTGAAGAGGCCGCGACGAGCGCTGCAGTCTCCTCACATCTTACCAAGCAGAGCGCCGTACATTGTATAGTGGCCGCGCTTGGAATTGCAGCCCAGACTCATTCACTTGAGTAGGACTGAAGAGCGATGAATGTGACGTCACTTGCCTAGGAAGAGGCTGCACTGCTCACCAGAGCGCTCCTGTCTCTTCAAATAGGTGTTTGGTTGGGAAAGGAGGGATCGGGGGTCAGACCACCTCCAGGAAAATCGGGCATCAATATTAAACTCCCTTTAACCAAATTCACATAAAACCGGAATAAAATCTTTAAAGAGCAATAGCTTCTGAGACTGCACCCCAGGCTAATCGGTGACAACTTTTATTTCTCTCTCTTTTTTTTTTCAAGACAGCGCCATTTTTTGCACAGACTTTTCCCTGGTATTGGAGGTCTTGAATGATAATCTGCAATACCAGACTCAGTCCATGGATGAGAATGGTATTTATTACGGATTATAAACATCCACTTTAAGGGAAGATTAACACTTACCCTGATCCAGACTGTGAGACTATATTGAGATAGTCTGACTCCGTGGTCCGGTTTACAAACTGCACGCAGGTCATCACTCCAAATTCGCTCAAGGCCTGATTAATCAGAGATATATCTGAGGGGGCTGAAAACGAGAAGAGGTCAAAGTCGGTTTTAGAATAAAGAAAATTAGACCATGCCATGTACACAGAGGGGGGCATTTATTAAAGGGGTTGACCCATGACTGATGTAAAAAATGTAAATCAGACATCATATAGGACATGACAACCTCTTTCTAACAAAGCTAGAACCAGCCCTGTACCTCACATGGATCCAGAGATCTCCCCATTCATTGCTCTGCTAGATTTATATCAAGCTGACATCTCAAGGGGTGTGTCTTCTCTGCTGCAGCTATGGGGGTGTGTCCATGCTCTCCCTATCACAGCTCAGGAGGCGTGTCCATGCTCTCCCTATCACAGCTCAGGAGGCGTGTCCATGCTCTCCCTATCACAGCTCAGGAGGCAGTTAAAGGATGAAACTGAGCATGTGCGGCCATCTCAGTGAGCAGGACAAAGAAATAAGAAAAAAAAAACAGCAGGTGGCGCTATACAGATAGATTTTATTGAATAACTCACTGGCTGCTAAATTTTTAATTACATGCAATTACAAAAAATTCTAAAACTGTATAATATTTTTCATGGGACAACCCCTTTAGACCAGCATATTACAGGCATCAGATTCCCCACAATTATTAAGAGGCGCACACTGGTCTGGCGTACCCCCACACCACCTGCTGCTTTGAAAAGTGGCGTGCGGTGCATAAGACCCCACTAAAGTTGTGCAACTATAGTGTGTGCTAAACCTTGCAACTTTTTGGCACCGGTTTTCTGGAGAAGAGCGGATAATAGATGCACCCCATAGTCTTTACCAATGGCAAGCTGTTGGAGAATCTAATGATCCACTCAGAATGCATCAGTTTGGCTCCGTTCCGCCTCCATTCCGCTTTGGAGGCGGACACCAAAACGCGGCTTGCAGAGTTTTGGTGTCCGTCTGACGAAACTGAGCCAAACGGATCCGCCCTGACACACAATGTAAGTCAATGGGGATGGATCCGTTTTCACTGACACAATCTGGCACAATAGAAAACGGATCCGTCCTCCACTGACTTTCAATGGTGTTCAAGACATCATCTGTTTTGGCTATGTTAAAGATAATAAAAACGGATCCGTTCTGAACGGACGCATGCGGTTGTATTATCTGAATGGATGCGTTTGTGCAGATCCATGACGGATCCGCACCAAACGTGAGTGTGAAAGTAGCCTTATGTGACATATTTATGTCCTCCATTGCTTCTTGTAGATACTTGGTTAGTAGACACTTGTCAGCTTCTTTAGTTTATGGCAAATAAACACTTTCAAGGATAATGGAATCAGAGGACGATGGATCGAAGGTAAAAAAATGCACTAGATATTCATTATCATACGTGTTAGGAAAAGTTTAGCCAATTAACTATCATGAAGTATAAAGAGGCGTAAGTTGGAGGTGCAGCTTAGGTACATCAATGGTTATGAATAGTAAAACATAACATGTGACCTCACAAATGTATAATAATGATGCAATGATTTAATTTGGGTGTGTCACCATTCACTCCTATGGATTGCCATACACTGCGGCAAACCTCTATTATAATACTAATTATTCCTTTGTTCTCTGGGGTATAAAAAAGCATATTTGGGGACATAAATGCTCAGCACTGCCATTTTCCTACTGCTGCTTCACACTTCCATCTACATCATGCCAGATACTGCCCGACTTTTATATTTATTTCAACGCTGTCTTGCTGCTCTTATCTCTGAATAAACGAAAGAATCTTCTCAAGAAGAATTCGTCTCTAGAAGTTTTGTCTAGAAGTTTTGTCCCTACAGTTGTGTACCATAGGCACTACTCATATGCATAGTCGTCAACTGTCTTGGAAGCTACCTTTTGTTGCTGTTACGCTTCGGTTACAACAAAAAACATATAAAAGACAGAACAATAAATAAAACCGGAGTCACTTACAGTAGGACTGAGGAACTATGGTGTACGGTACTTGGACAGTTCCATTGCTGTTCTTCGGCCACGTGCAGGTTCTACATATTCTACCGTTACGGTATGTGTCAACGCGAACATCAGTCTCTGTCAGCACTACAGGACTTTCTAAGAAGATGAAAAACATGGATTTTCTCAAATCTCATTTTGCAATAGGTTTTAATTAAATGTCAACTACCATTTGTGTATACAGCTCCTATACAGACCTATGTGTTACCATAGTTACACACTACAAACAAACCATTTGTAGTCTGATCCCGCAGTCATACTCCCATTTTTTACCTGTCCCTATCACAGCAAACTATATCTCCGTGTAAAAGCAGAAAATGGCCTAAGCCTGCCCTTAGGCACTGGGACTAAGAAAGGTAAGCCCTGTCCTAAAAACCTATTAAGTTATTTGGACCCTATAATGGGAAGACCCCTGTTCAGGATCCCCCTCTATGAGCTACAGTTCAGAGATGTTAAAGAAGAGATGTTGCTCTGGTGGAACCCAGGGGCGGACTGGGAACTTAAAGTGGCCCTGTAAAAAAATACTAAAAGTGGCCCCGTTTTGTAGTTGTGTCCAAATTGATGGAAGGCAGGGCCAGCAATACCATATTGTGGCACATTATACCACCCCAACAGAGCCAAATACCACAGTCCATCACAAAATACTGCCAGCAGCACAAAAATACATCCCCAAAAACTTCCACTGGCCGGCCATGAGGAGGGCTCAGGCGGCTCCCTGGGCATCGACCCACCAGGAAATTTCCCTGTAGGGTCTATGGCCAATCCGCACCTGATGGAACCAGTCCGTCTATGGTAAAACATGTAATGACCATCATGCTATGTCATTGACCGATGCCCTCTCTATGATAACATGAGCAGTAATCAACTTTTTGGAAGCTTTACCTTTGTTTGCAGACTCAAGTACTTGAAATATAAAGGGTTCCTGGTCAGAGGTAGAGTCATCTGCGGAGATAATATAGAAAGTGAGTACATGGAGCCATCACTATGAACACAGGATAGCATGGTTAGTCCATAGAGCTACAAAACATCTCAACCATTGCTCCAAATAATACAAATGTACTTCGGGAAGTTGTCACCTCCGCTCCCCTACACAATAGTGAAAGTGCTCCTGGGTGGAAAGACGTCTGCTTTAGAAAGTTTCAGTTTATGACAATTACATAAAGCCTCAAGTTTCTCCACTACACTGCTCCCTCCATGGTGTAGAGGACGGGGCTGGGTATTGCTCCTAGCTGATTGTCAGGTGTGCAGGTTGTCAGACCCCCACAATCAGATATTGATGGTCTATCCTGAGGACAGACCATCAATAACAAAATCCTGGACAACCCCTTTAAGAACGTAGCCTAGCTTGGTACTTGAGATTGTCCAGTTTCTGATATTGAAGACCTATCCTCAGGATAAATCATCAATATAAGATCGGCGGGTGTCCGCATTCTCTTTGCTGTTTACCTGCTTGCCGTGGTAAGCCCTGTAATTATAGCTTCTCTGTCCCGTTTACTTGATTGGCAAAGACCATTTGTAGTTACTATTCAAGTGAATGGGATGGAGAAGCTGCAATTACGCTGCACTATTGATGATTTATCCTGAGTGGCCCTACATACCATGATGTGTCACCTGAAGGTCTACCCCATTATTTTATCTCAGAGCAGCAGTGTCAGCAGGATGGGGACATTCACAATCACAGGGACATACAAATACAGGAGATGATTCATGTGATATTACAATATACTAATATGAATAGTAGGAAAGTGTTGTGAACTTACCCTGGTCCTGATGTCTTTCCATCTGTAAGAAGAAATAAGAGACCATTAAATCTAAGAAGAAAGTAGTGGAGGATGTTCCCATGAAGTTACAGTCCCGGCATAGACATAAGAAACAGAGGTACCATAGGTGGAT
The DNA here is from genome assembly GCF_014858855.1 of Bufo gargarizans. Taxonomy (NCBI): domain Eukaryota; kingdom Metazoa; phylum Chordata; class Amphibia; order Anura; family Bufonidae; genus Bufo; species Bufo gargarizans. The sequence continues at coordinate 8,288,627 of NC_058083.1, forward strand.
CCTGACTTACCGGTCTTGTCAGAGCCTGGGCAGCCAAGCACAGCAAGAGTGACAACCTCATCAGGTCCATGGTCCCGCACATTGTAAGTCACTGCTCAAACATCTGCAATAGACCCTGTATATAAGCCCCCCAGAGGACGGGAATAACCAATCATCACCCTGACACACGACCCTTCAATACCCAACAAAAGCAACACAACATGAAAAACAAGTCATGCCAGGGAATCTTGTAGGACTTTTCTCTTTTGTTTACATAGAAGCTTGATGGCAACAGTTTCCTTAGTACCATTATAATTATACAAAATGTTAACAAAGCAATATGTGTAAATTATGGTACAATGCGTGACATATCCAAACATATAAAAAAATAGCCAAAAAGTTCCCGGATTTGTTCAAGTCTATTCTTAGGAAGTTGGGTGACAGATATCATTAGGATATGTTCACACATGGTGGATACTCAGAAGATTTGCCATTGTGTATTTGCATGTGGCAAATTCTGAGCGTTAAACAGTACAAGCAAAGTGGAAGAGATTTCAAGAACGTGCTGCATAAAAAAAATCCTCAACGTAAATTGACCTGTGGGGCTGATTTATCAATTTATGCTGTGGATCTCCACTACAGGTTTTACCCTTTGACATAACAAAAACAAGACAGGTGCACTATGCGGTCTTACTAACCCTCATACTGATGTGTAAAATTGAGAATTAGCCAACATATCCTGCTTGGAGGACATGTCTGATCCTGAGCACCACACCAAGGTTTCTCAAGTAGCTCGGGAACCTAACGCTAAACCTACCTGAGTCGGACCTTGCGCACCTGTAATTTGCCCACTGGCTCCTGGTATTGCCCATACGGCTCAGGTAGGTTTAGCGTTAGGTTCCCGAGCTACTTGAGAAACCTTGGCGTGGTGCTCGGGCTCAGACATGTCCTCCAAGCAGGATATGTTGGCTAATTCTCAATTTTACACCAGTATGAGGGTTAGTAAGACCGCATAGTGCACCTGTCTTTGTTATGTCATTTTGACTGCTTATCACATCCACACAATTGCTATCCTGTGTAGGATGTCCATTGTGGTACTTGTGGTCCGCTGCAGGCATCCTCCATTGTATGCATTTTTGCTGGGGATTGCCATTAGCAACGGGCCACAAGTGCAGGATCTGCCCCCCCAGTATAGATGCACCACTGCATATGGGGTTGAGCACTTCCTGCTTTTTAATACCACGCTAATGTGTAGGTTTTACCCTTTGCAATAGTAAGGGTGAAGTCCTCCACAGCCATTTCCATGGCAAAAACCACAAGGGCTGAGCTACAATACCAAGCACAGCCGCTATACCAGGGATGGCCAACCTGGAGCTCTCCAGCTGTTGTAAAACTACAACTCCCACCATGCCCTGCTGTAGGCTGATCTCTGTAAGCAGAGTGGGAATGGTGGAAGTTGTAGTTTTGCAACAGCTGGAGCCATCCCTGCGCTATACACTGTGCGGCTGCTGTGCTTGGTGAGCTGTGACGATGCCGTGGCGCTCACAGGAGGGCTGGGGCTTTCTCAAACAGCTGATCAGTGGTTGGTCCCAGGTCTCTGACCCCCACTGATCAGAGGATAGGTCATCACTTAGAAACAGTCGAAAACCCCAATTAATAGTAGAATATTCAGAATAATTTGCAATTTATACATTTAAATGGTCACTGAGTTTTCAAAAAAACTTTGTCATAGAGACATATCAAAAGTTTTGAATGGTGTTGGTCTGAATGCTGAGACCCCCCTGATTCCTAGAACAAGGAGAGAGAAGTGCTTGTAGATTGTACTAGATTCTGTCCTCGTTGCAGATGACAAAATCGAGACGGGCTCATAGACTTCTACTGAGCCCGTCTCCTGCAGCTAGGAGAAAGAGAGCAGTCATGACCTCGATAGATGTAAACATGTAAAGGCAATCTCTATTCTTCTAAGGGGGAACTGAAGAGAGCAACTAAAGAAAATGTGATCTCTGCAAATCCCCACGATTTTTTTTACCTAGGGGTGTACATCCAAAAATGTATGATAATTCCAGATTTATAACTATATCAACTGTGTCATCAACTGATGTATACGGTCCTGTATATTCCACAATCTTCAGAGGTTGCATTTGGGTTCCTGACAGGAGAGCTAAAAAACACGTCAACCATATCTCCAAACAATAAAAACGTACTTGGGTCAGACGTCACCCGGGGAGGGGAAAAAGTTCATTATGTTTACACAAAGGCTCAGCTATATGTATTTTGGGACTTTGGCAAATACATTCAGGAACCAATGGCCCCCAAATGGTGGAGGAAGTAGGGTTGGTCAAAAAAGTCAAAAAGATTTGATTCCCCCCCCCCCCCCCCCCCAGTCTGACCAGAGTTGTAGAATTTTTTATGTTTAGGACACTTGTTTGGACAAATACATACAGATATCTTCCCCAATGGGAATGATTCAGCTTGTAAATAAAAATTCTGGAAAATCTAATAGAAAGCTCCACTTTTATACAACCTTTATTGTTGTAATCTACATAAAAAGTTGAGTCGATGGCGTACCCGGGGGGAGTCTGTACGTTAAGTTGTTTGAGCTGTATTAATTGCAGAAAACTGAAGAAGAATAAATAAAATATAAGGATATGTGGAATAACGGTATAGTGCTTTTCGAGCACTATAATAATCAATATGTAAGAATATGAGGAATTTCAATATAGTGCTTTTCAAGCATAGAGGGAATATGTACTATATAGACAGCCCAGGCATCTGCTATGTGGAAATGGATGGAATACATGGTCCCTCCTTCAATGTCAGAAAAAAGATTGGGGCTTGAGACCACTGGACATTGTGTCTTTCTTTCGTCTGCCGTGAGTACTACTATCCTTGACACCTCATTCACTAGTATGCTCACGCCCGAAATAATCCTTAGGGGGCCCTGGCACGCTGCACATAGACTGGGTTTTCACAGGTTCTCATTCCACAACAGGTTCTCATCCCAAATTATAGCCTTTTATCTCCTGATTAATGCTTAAGCCAGGTACACAGAATAGTCATGGTCTATAATTGGGACATCAGCATGTGGAAGCTTGCTGGAGGACGTAGTTAAGTAGAAAACCATTGTACCTGACTATACTAATGAATGACTTTCCAGTTCCACAATAACAACTCCTATAACAATGATGTCCATACCAAACCCTTAAACAGCTTCAGGACAGTTTTCTGCTCAAAGACCGAGCGTCATTTTTCTAATCCACGTGTCATGTGTCACTTTACATAATTATAACTTCTGTTTTACTTATCCAGCCAAGATTGTTTTCTTGTGACATAGTAATTTTCATATCAGTGGTAAATTTAGGTTGATATGTTTACCTTATTTTTTTTTTATCTAACATTTATGGGAAATTTTGAAACAATAGCAACTTTGAATTTCTCTGCTTTTAAGACCTCTTGCAGACGAACGTAATGGCTCCGTGCCCGTACTGCGGGCCGCAATGCACGGACACAGACCCTGGGCCAGCCGCATGCGGATCGCGACACTATTCACTTAAATGTGGTGCGCGATCCGTCGTTCAGTAAAAAGACAGGACAAGTTCTATCTTTTTGCGGAACGGAAGCACGGAACACCACAGAAGCACTCCATAATGCTTCCAAGGGGTTCCTTTCCGTGCTTCCGTCCCACACCATTCCGCATCTCCGGATTTGCGGACCCATTCAAGTCAATGGGACCGCATCCGTGATGCGGAATGCACACAGAACGGTGCCCATTTATTGAAAAAACAATTAAAAAGCATAAAAACAATTATTAATTAACATTTACCATATGTTTATGTCAGCATTATTTAGTAAATGTCATAAATTTTTTTAGGATGTTAGAAGGCTTAGAATTTTAGAAGCAATTTTTAAAATTTTCCAGAAAATCTACAAAATTGACTTGTTTAACCCCTCCCGACATATGACGTAATAGGACGGTGCACGCCCGATCACTGTAGGGGCCTGGCAGTCGCTGATATCTGGACCCCTGCTGGATCCGCTGGCATCGCTGTAAAAGCCAATGGCAGCAGGATTAACCCCTTCTATGCTGCGGTCAGCGCTGACTGTGGTATAGAAGGTGCATGAGGTGGATGAGGGAGCCCATGGGTGACAAGACAGCCCGATGCCATGCACAGGCTGGCCAATGCCTTGCACGGCATTGGGACCTGCCTTCTACGGGTGCCGAGGAGATCCAGCCCCAGGCCCGTCTCCTAGGCAAACTGTTAGTGTATTACTCAGTGTAATACACAAAAAGGCAATGCATTACAATACAGATGTATTGTAATGCATTTCAGAGGGAATCAGACCCCCAAAAGTGGAAGTCCCAGAGTGGGACAGAAATAAAGTTTAAAAAAAAAAAAGTGTTTTTAATAAAAAGTTTCAAGTAAAAAAAAACACCCCTTTCCCCTGATTTTATAATAAACAATAGAAAAAAAGGAAATAACACACATATTAGGTATCACCGCGTCTGTAACGACCAGCTCTATAAATATATCACATGATCCACCCTGTCCGATAAACACCATAAAAAATAAATACAAACTGTGTCAAAAAAGCAATTTTTGTAACCTTCCTCACAAAAAGTACAACACCAAGCGATCAAAAAGGCGCATGTCCCACAAATAGGTACCAATAAAACTGTCACCTCATCCCGCAAAAAATGAGCCCCTACATAAAAAAATTGCAAAAAAAAATAAAAAAAACTACAGCTCTCAGAACATGGAGACATTAAAACATCATTTTTTCGTTTCAAATATGCTATTATTGTGCTAAAGTGAAAAAGAAAAAAAAAGTACACATATTAAGTATTTCCGTGTCTGTTACGTCACAAAAATGTAAACACCAAGCGATAAAAAAGGTGTATGCCCCCCAAAATAGAACCACTCAAACCGTAACCTCATCCTGCAAAAAATGAGAACCTACCTAAGACAATCCGTTAAAAAATAAAAAATCTATGGCTCTGTTGCTCTCTTTAGTGGAGACACTAAAACATAATTTTTTTGGTTTAACCCCTTCCCGACCGCAATCTGTATATATACGTGATAGCTGCACATACCCCGTGCAGCTACCACCTATATATATGTTCTGGCAGCTCTTTAATCCAAGCGCTGCAAAGCGCTTGGATTAAAGCTTCTGCCCCTGCCCTGTATGCTGTCACAGAGCCCCCTCCATCTGTGCCCCATCTTGTGTCCTCCAGTGCCCCCTCCTGCTGGCCGTGACAATTTCCATCCCCCCCTCTTCCAGCGCTGCCCCCCGCTCGGTCTGCCCCCCTGCTGTGTTTGATGGCGGCGGCGGCTCCATTCCTGAGCCGCCGCCATCATCAGAGTGTCAGCTCTATGCTGACACTCTGCTGTAACCCCATAGATGCCACAGCAGCAGCATCCATGGAGTTAATAGAGGGAGGGGGCTCCCTCTCTCCACCATCAGGACTGCTGCGCTGCGATGGCAGCCTCGATGGTTGCCCTGGCAACCGGACGCTTTGCAAAAGCGTCCACTGTTGCCACCTACAGGGCATCTGAATGTATAGTACAGCCATCAGCCCCACTGGATCTTCATGATCCAAGAGGGACTTGATAAAAAAAAAATGTGAAAAAAAATAAAAGTAAAAATAAATAAATAAAAATGTAAAAACAAAGTAAAAAAATTGCCTTTTCCTATAAAAAATGAAAAATAAAAATACTACACATATTAGGTATCACCACGTCCGTAACGACCGTCTCTATAAAGATATCACATAAAAGACCCCGTCCGATAAACACCATAAAAAAATTAAATAAAAACTGTGTAAAAAAAAAGCTATTTTTGTCACCTTACATCACAAAAAGTGCAACAGCAAGCGAGCAAACAGGTGTATGACCCCCAAAATAAAACCAATCAAATCGTCACCTCGTCCCGCAAAAAAATGATACCCTATTTAAGACAATCGCCCAAAAAATAAAAATGCTATGGCTCTCAGACTATAGAGACACTAAAACATCATTTTTTGGGTTTCAGAAATGCTATTATTGTGTAAAACTTAAATAAATAAGAAAAAGTATACATATTAGGTATTGCGATGTCCGTAACGATCTTCACTATAAAACTATCACATGACCTAACTCCTCAGATGAACGCTGTAAAAATAAATACATGAAAACTGTTCCAAAACAGCCAATTTTTGGGTCATCTTGCCCCATAAAGTGTAATAATGAATGATAAAAAAATCCGATGTACCCAAAAATGGTACCAATAAAAACCTCAACACTTTCTGCAAAAAACGAACCCCTGCACAAGACGATCGGCAGAAAAATAGAAAACATGGCGTTCAGAAAACCAATCCAGCACAATCTGCCTTCCAAAAACCGTATGGCATTCCTTTCCTTCTGCGCCCTGCCGTGTGCCCGTACAGCAGTTTACGACCACATGTGGGGTGTTTATGTAAACCGCGGAATCAGGGTAATAAATATTGAGTTTTGCCAAAAATGTGAAATTTAGAAATTTCATCTCCATTTTCCTTTAATTCTTGTGGAAAGCCTAAAGGGTTAACAAAGTTTGTAAAATCAGTTTTGAGTAACTTGAGGGGTGTAGTTTCTACAATGGGGTCATTTATGGGGGTTTCCACTATGTAAGCCCCACAAAGTGACTTCAGACCTGAACTGGTCCTTAAAAAGTGGGTTTTGGAAATGTTCTTAAAAATTGTAAGAATTGCTTCTAAACATCTAAGCCTTCTAACGTGCAAAAAAAATAAAATGACATTTACAAAACGATGCCAACATAAAGTAGACATATGGGGAATGTTAAGTAATAAATATTTTATTAGGTATGACTTTCTGTTTTAGAAGCAGAGAAATTGAAATTTGGAAAATTGAGAATTTTTCAAAATTTTGGGTAAATTTGGGATTTTTTCATAAATAAAGGTGAAATATATTGACTCAAATATATGACTATCATGAAGTACAATGTGTCACGAGAAAAAAATCTCAGAATGGCGTGGATAAGTAAAAGTGTTCCAAAGCTATTACCACATAAAGTGACGCATGTCAGATTTGTAAATTTTGACCTGGACACTGGGGCATCAATGACCCTTGGTCATGAAAGGGTTAAATAATGCTATTATTGTGTAAAACTTAAATAAATAAGAAAAGGTATACATATTAGGTATTGCCACGTTCGTAAGGATCTGCTCTATAAATATGCAACATGACTGCAACCCCTCAGGTGAACGCTGTAAAAATAAATAAAAACTGTGCCAAAACAAGAAATTTTTTGTTCACCTTGCCCCATAAAGTGTAATAATGAATGATCAACAAATCATATGTACCCAAAAATGGTACCAATAAAACCATCAACTCTTCCTGCAAAAAACGAGCCCCTGCACAAGACGATCAGCAGAAAAATAAAAAAATAAGGCATTTAGAAAATGCAGACACAAAAACATATTCATTTTTTTTCAAAAATGCTTTATTATGTAAAACTGAAACAAACAAAGAAAGTAGACATATTTGATATCATTGTGTCTGTAACTACCTGCTCTATAAAAATAGCACATGATTTACCCTGTCAGATGAATGTTGTAAAAAATAAAACGGTGCCAAAACAGCAATTTTTTTGGTTATCTTGCCTCACAAAAAAACGTAATATAGAGCAATTAAAAATCATATGTACCCCAAAATAGTACCAATAAAACTGTCACCTTATGCCCCAGTTTCCAAAATGGGGTCACATTTTGTGAGTTTCTCCTGGGGGGGCTTCAAATGGGACATGGCATTTAAAAACCAGTCCATCAAAATCTGCCTTCCAAAAACCATAGTAACATAGTTTATAAGGCCGAAAAAAAAAGCCTGTCCATCCAGTTCGGCCTGTTATCCTGCAAGTTGATTCAGAGGAAGGCAAAAAAAAACTGTGAGGTAGAAGCCAATTTTCCTTATTTAGGGGGAAAAATTCCTTCTCGACTCCAATCAGGCAATCAGAATAACTCTCTAGTAACTATACCTTTAATATTATTACACTCCAGAAATACATCCAGGCCCCTCTTGAACTCTTTAGGTGAACTCACCATCACCACCTCCTCAGGCAGAGAGCTCCATAGTCTCACTGCGCATACCGTAAAGAATCCTCTTCTATGTTTGTGTACAAACCTTCTTTCCTCCAGACGCAGAGGATGTCCCCTCGTCACAGTCCTGGGGATAAATAGATGATGGGAGAGATCTCTGTACTGACCCCTGATATATTTATACATAGTAATTAGATCTCCCCTCAGTCGTCTTTTTTCTAAAGTAAATAACCCTAATTTTGATAATCTTTCAGGGTACTGTAGTCCCCCCATTCCAGGTCTTACTTTAGTTGCACTCCTCTGAAACCTCTCCAGCTCTGCTATGTCTGCATTGTTCACAGGAGCCCAGAACTGTACACAGTACTCCATGTGTGGTCTGACTAGCGATTTGTAAAGTGGTAGGACTATGTTCTTATCATGGGCATCTATGCCCCTTTTGATGCAACCCATTATCTTATTTCCCTTGGCAGCAGCTGCCGGACACTTTTCCATGTCAGTGTTACCCAGTGTTTTACCATTTAGTATGTACGGGTGACTTGCATTATTCCTTCCCATGTGCATAACCTTACATTTGTCAGTGTTAAACCTCATCTGCCACTTATCTGCCCAAGCCTTCAATCTATCCAGATCCCTCTGTAGCAGTATACTGTCCTCTTCCAAGTTAATTTTTTTACACAGTTTAGTGTCATCTGCAAAAATTGATATTTTACTGTGCAAGCCTTCTACAAGATCATTAATAAATATATTGAAGAGAATAGGGCCCAATACTGACCCCTGAGGTACTCCACTAGTGACATTGACCCAATCTGAGTGTGCACCATTAATAACCATCCTCGGTTTTCTATCATTGAGCCAGTTACTTACCCACATACAGACATTTTCTCCCAGTCCAAGCATTCTCATTATGTTTCTCCTTTTCTTCTGCGCCCTGCCGTGTGCCATTACATCAGTTTACAACCACATGTGGGGTGTTTCTGTAAACCGCAGAATCAGGGTAATAAATATTGAGTTTAAACCTCGATGTGTTAAAGTAAAAAATTGATTAAAATGAAATTTCGGACAAAAAAGTGAAATGTGAAATTTAGAAATTTCATCTCCATTTTCCTTTAATTCTTGTGGAACACGTAAAGGGTTAACAAAGTTTGTAAAATTAGTTTTGAGTTAGGCCCCAAATGTACTGCCTGCCAGATAGATACAACTGTATTGCCCTCCTCAGGACAGGCAATATATTTTAATCTAATGCATTTCAAGAGATGATGGACCTGTGATGGCATCACAGTCCATGTGATCAGTGCAAAAGGCAGTGGTTGAGGACCTGTGTGTCACGGACGGTGTACAGGAAACAAGACAAAGCAACATACATATATGACTCACTGGATCCAAAGCTAAGGAACCAAGGGGAGACCCCTGCACAAGACCTAGCACTTTCCCTGGCTGCTCAGCCTATGCAAAGATCCCAGAGGTGGATGGTTGCATATCCACGTACCTCGACTATATAACCCCTGAACACCCTACAATAGTGAGGGGACACGACCACCGGCTCCCTACACCAGACACAGAGGGAGTCAGGGTCACCTGGGATCCAGCAAACAGAAAATAACAGATGAAAGTACAGCACTTAACTTTAGTAGCAGACTGGGAAATGGGATCAGCATGCACACACACTCCAGGAAGTAGTATAAGCCGCCCAGTAATGCATCATGGGGAGGAATTTAAAGGGAAGCAATCAGTCCAACTACATGACAGCTGAGAGAGGCTAACGAGATGAGGGACTGAACAGCACAACAAAGAAAACTCAAGGAGGAGGTTCTGAAAGGCTTCTGTCAGAGCTTCTCAGCTGTCTGGTTGTGACACTGTGATGATGTGTCACCGTCATGTGACCAGTGCAGGAAGGTGCTCAGCAGTGAAGAAGATAAGTCCTGGGTTAAGAGGCTGGGGAGGTCTGCTACATGAGGAGAGGTAAGTGAAGGGTAGGGACGCATTGGGTATCGAACTATTGATACCCAATCGATACTTTTATACCCGGATCGATTCAATACCAGGATTTGCTATTTTCCGATAATAGGCTGCGCTACTGCACAGCCTAGTATCTGTTAGAGATCATGGCATGCGCCGCTCTCAGCGCTCACCATGTTCTCCTCAGCAGCACAGTGGAGAGGAGGGAGTCCTTCCCTCCCCACCTGTGACGCTGCTGCAGCTGCCACCAATGAATAAATAAATGTGATAAATAAATATGTGGACGTCGCTGGCTACATTCATGAAAAGAAATCACAGAAAAAAAATAGATGCAAGCACGTGCACTAACAAAATAGATGCAAGCATTATATATGGACTAAGCCCTCATTCTGATGTAATAAAATCTGAGACTCTTATAGCCAATATATTTTGATCAAAACACATATGTGCCCGCCTACCCAGCACCAAGGTGGTCTCTGGTCAGGCAGGTCCTACGCTAAACCTACCTATGCTATTGGACATCTATGTTCAGGAGCGCAGACTCTACACATATGGTGTGCTGCCGTGCATACAGCAGCCAACGAGAGGAGGAGCAGACACACCTACATGTACCACCTAATCAAGGCAGCGTGTTTGATAGGAAGGGCAAAAGTGCACAAGAATGCTACTCCCAAGATAAAAAAGTCGCGTGTTCACACTTAAAGGTGCCACTCCCTCAAGCATATAGTACATAATAAACAAAAAACACAGAAAAAAATATAAACAAAGGGTTCTAGCCCCTAAGGGGGCTAATAGTTAAATAATTAAATAAAAAGTAAAAAAAAACCACCAAAATATTAAAAGTTTAAATCACCCCCTTTCCCAATTTTACATATAAAATATCAAAATAATAAAAAATAAACATTAAATATCGCCATGTCCGAAAAAGTCCGAACTATTAAAATATCTCCTATGCGGTGAACGCCGTGACAGAAAAAGAAAAAAAAAAAAATGAAAAAAAACCCACGCGATTCTCCATTTTTTTGTCACCTTGTCCCCCCAAAAAATAGGATAGGACTGTTCTATTACGGGCCTTGGTAGCAGCTGTCTGACACTGGTTTTTGCAGCTTAGTTTGCCGTTTATTAAAATTCCTAGGTCCTTTTCCATGTCAGTGTTACCCAGTGTTTTACCATTTAGTATGTACTGGTGACTTGCATTATTCCTACCCATGTGCATAACTTTACATTTGTCAGTGTTAAACCTCATCTGCCACTTATCTGCCCAAGCCTCCAATCTATCCAGATCCCTCTGTAGCAGTATACTGTCCTCTGTAGTATATATGCAGTATACTGTCCTCATCAGTGTTAATTACTTTACACAGTTTAGTTCAGGGGTGCACAACGTTTCCTTGTTGGGGGCCACATTGCCAGACTGAACCAATGACAAGGGCCGAAATTAAAATTTAAAGGTGTATTAACAACTGAAATTTTGTACTTATGGCATATTGAACACACATTATGTACCATGTACATGTCTGTTACCAGATGGTTGGGGGCCGCACAGAATGGTATTAAGGGCCGCATGTGGCCCCCGGGCCGCAGGTTGTGCACCCCTGGTTTAGTGTCATCTGCGAAAATACATTATATCCATGTATGCAGGTACTCATGCTTTTGCAATTTGACTTCTGTAAAGGGACAAAAGGGGTTCGGACACAGCAGGCTGAACCCGGTTTGCTCATCACTACTTTGTTCTGTGCGCCATATATGTATGGAGCTGGTCCTTAAGAGGTTAATTGTCCATATTGATGGTGACACCCTGAGAGCACAAGGAGTCGGTCACACACTATTGCTGTGTTATGTAATTTAATTCATATGCAAACTGCCCCAATTGTTTAGGTTATTTAATTATGGTCCCTTTGACGATTCCCTTTGTTGTTACATGGGATGATAATGAGCACTTACTGGTAAAACACATATACTAACCAGATAAGACCATCAATTAGGGGTCCTAATAGTCCAAAAACTTCTGGACAGTTCATAAAAATTGGCAAGTTTTTATCTGTATCCGTAAAAAAAAAATAGACGTGTCCTTGATTTTATTGAGGCTGGTGGTTCTTGACTAGATTATTTTGGTGGTAATTATCATCATTTTACAGGTCACAGTAAATGCTGGTACTGAGTTCTTATCAGTATATAAAATTATACAGGGTGGGCCATGTATATGGATACACCTTAATAAAATGGGAATGGTTGGTGATATTAACTTCCTGTTTGTGGCACATTAGTATATGTGAGGGGGGAAACTTTTCAAGATGGATGGTGACCATGGCGGCCATTTTGAAATCGGCCATTTTGAATCCAACTTTTGTTTTTACAATAGGAAGAGCTTCATGTGACACATCAAACTTATTGGGAATTTCACAAGAAAAACAATGGTTTTAACGTATCTTTATTCTTTCATGAGTTATTTCCAAGTTTATGACCACTTATAAAATGTGTTCAATGTGCTGCCCATTGTGTTGGATTGTCAATGCAACCCTCTTCTCCCACTCTTCACACACTGATAGCAACACCGCAGGAGAAAAGCTAGCACAGGCTTCCAGTATCCGCATCTTCACAGCATATGCTGTGTCACATAACCCTCTTCCTATTGAAAAAACAAAAGTTGGATTCAAAATGGCCGCCATGGTCACCATCCATCTTGAAAAGTTTCCCCCTCACAATGTGCTACAAACAGGAAGTTAATATCACCAACCATTCCCATTTTATTAAGGTGTATCCATATAAATGGCCCACCCTGTAGACATGTATTACCTATAATATTTATCATCCATTATGGTTTTTCAATTTGTCCATAAAAAATGTTGGCTGTCCGTGATTTTGGGTTAAGTTGTCCTGAAAAAATAAAAATTCTGGTTGGCAACCCTGGTCCTAACAGCTATACCAATATATTAGGAAGCCACCTGAGATGACTACAAGGTGTTTTCTAGCCCAAGCAGAGCTGAATCTTTCCATGTTAAATTAGGCATTGATATAACATTTGCATTGGTTTCAGTTTGTAGTTCATATACTAAATAATCCAATTTACTTGCACTTTCTAAGAAAATGCTCAATTTAATGTAAAGTTTTTTCCGCCAGTAATAAATTATAATTTTTTTAATAAACTGAACATAAGATAATAGGTTCCCCCATTATTCTCATTCTTCCGTCTCATGACATATCAGTAGTAATAAGGCCTCATGCACACGGCCATTGTTTGGGTCCGCATCCGAGCTGCCGTTTTGGCAGCTCGGATGCGGACCTATTCACTTCAATGGGGCCGCAAAAGATGCGGACAGCACTTTGTGTGCTGTCCGCATCTGTTGCTCTGTTCCGTGGCCCTGCAAAAAAAATATAACATGTCCTATTCTTGTCCGCACTTTGCGGACAAGAATAGGCATTTATATTGAAGGCTGTCCGTGCCGTTCCGCAAATTGCGGAACGTGCACGGATGCCATCCGTGTTTTGCGGATCCGCGATTTGTGGACCGTAAAACACACCACGGTTGTGTGCATGCGGCCTAAGTCAGAGCAACTGGTATTTTTGCTTGAGAACATTTTGCTAGCCATATGAAGAAGTCTATAAAAGTACCTACGTTTTTTGGTGCAGTGTGCCCTTTTAGAGTGGATCGTGGCTACAGCATTTGTTAAGGGGCCTGTGAAGCCAGATCACTCTCATCCCACCCCTGATATGGTCCATTCGCAGGTCGAGGCTATTTCACTTTTTTTTGCCTGAATTTTGGCTAAATTCTACCAAAATGTTGAGGTTTTGGCTAAAATTGCTGTAATTTGGCCAGACCGTGTAAATAAATCAGAATCCCTTTTTTTTATATTCTGTTGTGGACTTTCAGTTAAATTATATCTTTTATTTTTTTCATGTCTATTTATGTCATTTTGCTTACAGTACTTTGACTTTAACTCCCAAATGACTGAGTCTATGGCTGGAGCTGTAGTGAGGGCTCTGACCAATTGGCTTCAGGTGACATGATTCAAAAATCAGCTGCGTAAAGAGGGCCTGACGAGAGCAGAGCCCTTCATTAGTAGCCATTTTGTTAAGATACAGAGATAAATTCTTGGAAAGCTGCAGAGTGACGTTACTGGAAGTCTATCATAGTTAGGGTGCATTCACATGACCATAGTGTTTTGCGGATCACACCAGCCCGTGTGTGTTCCACAATTTGCAGACCGCACATAGCCGGCACTTTTATAGAAAATGTCTATGCAATTGCGGACAAGAATAGGACATGCTCTATCTTTTTTTGTGGGGCAGCGGAATGCAACTACAGATGCAGACAGCCCACGGTGTGCTGTCCGCATCTTTTGTGGCCCCCATTGAAATTAATGGATCCGTACCTGTTCCACAAAATTGCAGAACAGGTGCGGACCCATTCATACGGCTGTGTGAATGGGCCCTAACACAGAGCAGAATGATGATGATTGCTCCAAAGGCAAAGAAAAGAAAAATTGGGCGTGACGGATGCTCTTTAATAATATCACGGTATGACGGATGCTCTTTAATAATATCACGGTATGACGGATGTCTTTAATAATATAACGGTATAAGGGAGGAGGAAGATACTGCTATATGATCACAAATAGACGAGAGTTTAGATTATTTTTGTATTCTGAAAAATAGTTCACAGGGTCTAACTACACAAACAGTATTGAGAAACCTAGAAGCTTAAAGGGGTCATCCAGCTTTTATTAAGTGATGGCCTATAGGATTATAGGTCATACCATGACCCTTTAAAATTAATACCAACCTAACAATTAATAAATAAATCCCCAAGATTTTTTTTAAATTGGAAATAAAATTGTCCACTGCCTTTATTAGTTAAAGGGGTTATCCCATGATTAATGTAAAAAATGAAAATAAATCATCATATAGTACATGACTATCTAACAAAGCTAGAACCAGCCTTGTCCCTCACATGGATCCAGAGATCTCCTCATTCATTGCTCTGCTAGATTTATATAAAGCTGACAGCTCAAGGGGAGTGTCTTTTCTGCTGCAGCTAAGGGGGCCTCAGCTCTCTTTATCAAAGCTCAGGAGGCAGTTGAAGGATGAAACTGAGCATGTGCAACCTCCTCAATGAGCTTGACAAAGAAATAAGAAAAAGAACAAACAGCAGGTGGCGCTATACAGATACATTTTATTGAATAACGGTCCCGTCTGTGATAGTGACTAGAAGATCGAGGAGACTGGCTGCACGTGATTGACAGCCTCTTTGTTTTCACTTTTCTGTGTTGTTGCTAGGCATAACCACACCTCTTGTCTCAGGTGTAGCTTAAGTGGTCATTCCTTCTCCTCTATTTAGTCTGGCCTCACCCATCAGGCTATGAAGTTGATAGCTCCTTTTTTGTGGAAGTCCTGGTGTTGGTTCTCTCGGAGTTCCTGCTCATCCGCAGACTTTTGGAAGTTAAGTGTCTTTCTTTCTTTGTTTGATGTTTTCCCCTACCATCTGGTATTAGGCCTGAGGGGTCTTCTATTCCTTCACCTGGAAAGGAATAGTCCATCCATGTCCTGACACTATCTGCAGGGCCCTGTTAGGGTGAGATAGGACTTAGGTTCCTGCATATGAACATCCCTACCGCCAAGGTCTGTTCATACTTATAGCAGTCAGGGCTCGGCGTAGGGAGTGACCATCCCCCATCCCTAGTTTCCAGGCCTAGTACCTTTTCCCTTCCCTTCTGTGTTCGGTGTGGAGTGTATTCCCCACACAGCGCTGTGAGATCAACCGCCGCAAACCATCATTGATTTTTGTTTGTGTCAGTGGATCCTATCGCTGCACTGGCTGAACAATTGCAAGGTCTGTCTTTGGAGGTAGCTGACCTCCACACGCAGATCCAGGGATCACAGGCTGCTGGTGTCAGTAGTACTTGCCAGGCCTGTCCCGAACCTAAGGTTGTACTTCCGGACAGGTTTTCGGGGGGGTGACAACTTCATTCGGTTCAGAGAGTCGTGTAAGTTGTACTTTAAGTTACGCCTGCTTTCGTCTGGGAATGAGAGTCAAAGAGTTGGTATTAATATTTTGTTGCTTAAAGGGGACTCTCCGTCTTGGGCTTTTTCTCTGCCGATCAGATCAGATAATTAGGGGGAGCTACCCCTGGGCCTGCTTGCAAGGGTTCTAGTCATAAGAAGGGAGTATGTTTTTTCTGTGGAAAAAAGGGGACATTTTGTTAATGTTTTGTTTTGTTCTGCGTCAAGGTGAAAACAAGAAGAAAACGTTTTCCCATCTTACTCTTGGTGGTGTGGGTGGGGAGTCAGAGAACTTACTTTTGCCATTTACTGGTAGTACCCGATTTCTCCTATCTGCCGAGGAGTCCAAAACTGTGGGAATTGAGGTGTTTATTGACAGTGGGGCAGGGGTTAACCTAGTTGATGGTCAATTCATCCGTATGCATGGCTTGACAACAAGTGCATTAGAGAAAAATATTTTGGTGTTTGTCACAGGTGGTGCAGGACATCCGTTTAAGAGTGGGTGAATTTTCATCAGGAATCCATTTCGTGCTTTGTGCTGGAGGGTCTGCCTGCTCCATTGGTTCTAGGTTTACCATGGTAAAGCAAACATAATCCTACTATTGACTGGCAAGCAAGACAGATTCTCAATTGGAGTGATTATTGCATGTCTTAATTAGAGTTGAGCGAACACCTGGATGTTCGGGTTCGAGAAGTTCGGCCGAACTTCCCGGAAATGTTCGGGTTCGGGATCCGAACCCGATCCGAACTTCGTCCCGAACCCCATTGAAGTCAATGGGGACCCGAACTTTTCGGCACTAAAACGGCTGTAAAACAGCCCAGGAAAGGGCTAGAGGGCTGCAAAAGGCAGCAACATGTAGGTAAATCCCCTGCAAACAAATGTGGATAGGGAAATGAATTAAAATAAAAATTAAATAAATAAAAATTAACCAAAATCAATTGGAGAGAGGTCCCATAGCAGAGAATCTGGCCTCCCTTCACCCACCACTGGAACAGTCCATTCTCAGATATTTAGGCCCCGGAACCCAGGCAGAGGAGAGAGGTCCCGTAACAGAGAATCTGGCTTCATGTCAGCAGAGAATTAGTCTGCATGTCATAGCAGAGAATGAGGCTTCACGTCAGCCACCACTGCAACAGTCCATTGGCATATATTTAGGCCCAGCACACAGGCAGAGGAGAGAGGTCCCGTAACAGAGGATCTGGCTTCATGTCAGCAGAGAATTAGTCTGCATGTCATAGCAGAGAATGAGGCTTCACGTCAGCCACCACTGCAACAGTCCATTGGCATATATTTAGGCCCAGCACCCAGGCAGAGGAGAGAGGTCCCGTAACAGACAATCTGGCTTCATGTCAGCAGAGAATCAGTCTGCATGTCATAGCAGAGAATCAGGCTTCACGTCACCCACCACTGCAACAGTCCATTGTCATAAATTTAGGCCCAGCACACAGGCAGAGGAGAGAGGTCCCGTAACAGACAATCTGGCTTCATGTCAGCAGAGAATTAGTCTGCATGTCATAGCAGAGAATGAGGCTTCACGTCAGCCACCACTGCAACAGTCCATTGGCATATATTTAGGCCCAGCACACAGGCAGAGGAGAGAGGTCCCGTAACAGAGAATCTGGCTTCATGTCAGCAGAGAATTAGTCTGCATGTCATAGCAGAGAATGAGGCTTCACGTCAGCCACCACTGCAACAGTCCATTGGCATATATTTAGGCCCAGCACCCAGGCAGAGGAGAGAGGTCCCGTAACAGACAATCTGGCTTCATGTCAGCAGAGAATCAGTCTGCATGTCATAGCAGAGAATCAGGCTTCACGTCACCCACCACTGCAACAGTCCATTGTCATAAATTTAGGCCCAGCACCCAGGCAGAGGAGAGAGGTCCCGTAACAGACAATCTGGCTTCATGTCAGCAGAGAATCAGTCTGCATGTCATAGCAGAGAATCAGGCTTCACGTCACCCACCACTGCAACAGTCCATTGTCATAAATTTAGGCCCAGCACCCAGGCAGAGGAGAGAGGTCCCGTAACAGACAATCTGGCTTCATGTCAGCAGAGAATCAGTCTGCATGTCATAGCAGAGAATCAGGCTTCACGTCACCCACCACTGTAAGAGTCCATTTTCATAAATTTAGGCCCAGCACCCAGGCAGAGGAGAGAGGTCCCGTAACAGAGGATCTGGCTTCATGTCAGCAGAGAATCATTCTGCATGTCATAGCAGAGAATCAGGCTTCACGTCACCCAACATTGGAACAGTCCATTGGCATATATTTAGGCCCTGGCACCCAGACAGAGGAGAGGTTCATTCAACTTTGGGTAGCCTCGCAATATAATGGTAAAATGAAAATAAAAATAGGATTGAATGAGGAAGTGCCCTGGAGTCCAATAATATATGGTTAAGGGGAGGTAGTTAATGTCTAATCTGGACAAGGGACGGACAGATCCTGTGGGATCCATGCCTTGTTCATTTTTATGAACGTCAGCTTGTCCACATTGGCTGTAGACAGGCGGCTGCGTTTGTCTGTAATGACGCCCCCTGCCGTGCTGAATACACGTTCAGACAAAACGCTGGCCGCCGGGCAGGCCAGCACCTCCAAGGCATAAAAGGCTAGCTCTGGCCACGTGGACAATTTAGAGACCCAGAAGTTGAATGGGGCCGAACCATCAGTCAGTACGTGGAGGGGTGTGCACATGTACTGTTCCACCATGTTAGTGAAATGTTGCCTCCTGCTAACACGTTGCGTATCAGGTGGTGGTGCAGTTAGCTGTGGCGTGTTGACAAAAGTTTTCCACATCTCTGCCATGCTAACCCTGCCCTCAAAGGAGCTGGCATTGACACAGCTGCCTTGGCGACCTCTTGCTCCTCCTCTGCCTTGGCCTTGGGCTTCCACTTGTTCCCCTGTGACATTTGGGAATGCTCTCAGTAGCGCGTCTACCAACGTGCGCTTGTACTCGCGCATCTTCCTATCACGCTCCAGTGCAGGAAGTAAGGTGGGCACATTGTCTTTGTAGCGTGGATCCAGCAGGGTGGCAACCCAGTAGTCCGCACAGGTTAAAATGTGGGCAACTCTGCTGTCGTTGCGCAGGCACTGCAGCATGTAGTCGCTCATGTGTGCCAGGCTGCCCAGGGGTAAGGACAAGCTGTCCTCTGTGGGAGGCGTATCGTCATCGTCCTGCCTTTCCCCCCAGCCACGCACCAGTGATGGACCCGCGCTGCGTTGGGTGCCACCCCGCTGTGACCATGCTTCATCCTCATCCTCCTCCACCTCCTCCTCATCCTCGTCCTCCTCGTCCTCCAGTAGTGGGCCCTGGCTGGCCACATTTGTACCTGGCCTCTGCTGTTGCCAAAAACCTCCCTCTGAGTCACTTCGAAGAGACTGGCCTGAAAGTGCTAAAAATGACCCCTCTTCCTCCTCCTCCTCCTCCTCCTGGGCCACCTCCTCTTCCATCATCGCCCTAAGTGTTTTCTCAAGGAGACATAGAAGTGGTATTGTAACGCTGATAACGGCGTCATCGCCACTGGCCATGTTGGTGGAGTACTCGAAACAGCGCAACAGGGCACACAGGTCTCGCATGGAGGCCCAGTCATTGGTGGTGAAGTGGTGCTGTTCTGTAGTGCGACTGACCCGTGCGTGCTGCAGCTGAAACTCCACTATGGCCTGCTGCTGCTCGCACAGTCTGTCCAGCATGTGCAAGGTGGAGTTCCACCTGGTGGGCACGTCGCATATGAGGCGGTGAGCGGGAAGGCCGAAGTTACGCTGTAGCGCAGACAGGCGAGCAGCAGCAGGATGTGAACGCCGGAAGCGCGAACAGACGGCCCGCACTTTATGCAGCAGCTCTGACATGTCGGGGTAGTTGTGTATGAACTTCTGCACCACCAAATTCAGCACATGCGCCAAGCAAGGGATGTGCGTCAAATTGGCTAGTCCCAGAGCTGCAACGAGATTTCGCCCATTATCACACACCACCAGGCCGAGCTTGAGGCTCACCGGCAGCAACCACTCGTCGGTCTGTTGTTCTATACCCCGCCACAACTCCTGTGCGGTGTGGGGCCTGTCCCCCAAACATATGAGTTTCAGAATGGCCTGCTGACGTTTACCCCGGGCTGTGCTGAAGTTGGTGGTGAAGGTGTGTGGCTGACTGGATGAGCAGGTGGAAGAAGAGGAGGAGGAAGCCGAGAAGGAGGAGGTGGCAACAGGAGGCAAAGAATGTTGCCCTGCGATCCTTGGCGGCGGAAGGACGTGCGCCAAACAGCTCTCCGCCTGGGGCCCAGCTGCCACTACATTTACCCAGTGTGCAGTTAGGGAGATATAGCGTCCCTGGCCGTGCTTACTGGTCCACGTATCTGTGGTTAGGTGGACCTTGCTACAGATGGCGTTGCGCAGTGCACACTTGATTTTATCGGATACTTGGTTGTGCAGGGAAGGCACGGCTCTCTTGGAGAAGTAGTGGCGGCTGGGAACAACATACTGTGGGACAGCAAGCGACATGAGCTGTTTGAAGCTGTCTGTGTCCACCAGCCTAAATGACAGCATTTCATAGGCCAGTAGTTTAGAAATGCTGGCATTCAGGGCCAGGGATCGAGGGTGGCTAGGTGGGAATTTACGCTTTCTCTCAAATGTTTGTGAGATGGAGAGCTGAACGCTGGCGTGTGACATGGTTGAGACGCTTGGTGACGGAGGTGGTGGTGGTGGTGTTAGTGGTACATCCCCTGTTTGCTGGGCGGCAGGTGCCAACGTTCCTCCAGAGGCGGAGGAAGAGGCCGAGGCGGCAGCAGCAGAAGAGGCCGAGGCGGCAGCAGCAGAAGAGGTAGCAGGGGGAGCCTGAGTGACTTCCTTGGTTTTAAGGTGTTTACTCCACTGCAGTTCATGCTTTGCATGCAGGTGCCTGGTCATGCAGGTTGTGCTCAGGTTCAGAACGTTAATGCCTCGCTTCAGGCTCTGATGGCACAGCGTGCAAACCACTCGGGTCTTGTCGTCAGCACATTGTTTGAAGAAGTGCCATGCCAGGGAACTCCTTGAAGCTGCCTTTGGGGTGCTCGGTCCCAGATGGCGGCGGTCAGTAGCAGGCGGAGTCTCTTGGCGGCGGGTGTTCTGCTTTTGCCCACTGCTCCCTCTTTTGCTACGCTGTTGGCTCGGTCTCACCACTGCCTCTTCCTCCGAACTGTGAAAGTCAGTGGCACGACCTTCATTCCATGTGGGGTCTAGGACCTCATCGTCCCCTGCATCGTCTTCCACCCAGTCTTGATCCCTGACCTCCTGTTCAGTCTGCACACTGCAGAAAGACGCAGCAGTTGGCACCTGTGTTTCGTCATCATCAGAGACATGCTGAGGTGGTATTCCCATGTCCTCATCATCAGGAAACATAAGTGGTTGTGCGTCAGTGCATTCTATGTCTTTCACCGCTGGGGAAGGGCTAGGTGGATGCCCTTGGGAAACCCTGCCAGCGGAGTCTTCAAACAGCATAAGAGACTGCTGCATAACTTGAGGCTGAGACAGTTTCCCTGGTATGCATGGGGGTGATGTGACAGACTGATGGGGTTGGTTTTCAGGCGCCATCTGTGCGCTTTCTGCAGAAGACTGGGTGGGAGATAATGTGAACGTGCTGGATCCACTGTCGGCCACCCAATTGACTAATGCCTGTACCTGCTCAGGCCTTACCATCCTTAGAACGGCATTGGGCCCCACCATATATCGCTGTAAATTCTGGCGGCTACTGGGACCTGAGGTAGTTGGTACACTAGGACGTGTGGATGTGGCAGAACGGCCACGTCCTCTCCCAGCACCAGAGGGTCCACTAACACCACCACGACCATGTCCACGTCCGCGTCCCTTACTAGATGTTTTCCTCATTGTTATGGTTCACCACAACAACAAAAATATTATTTGGCCCAATGTATTGTATTCAAATTCAGCGGGATATAAATTTGAGGCCTAGTATTTAGGCGCTGGGTGACCGGTATGGATTTACTGACAGAATTAGACTTGGAAATGCACAGTAGCGTGTGTGTGAAGTTATTCTGAATGACCCTATGTGCACCTTGAATATTATATACCCTTTTAGGGATAGATTTCAAATAGCTCTGATATAGCAGAAACCACTAAATTATGAAATTGCTAAATTGGGAATTGTACTTTCAACCCAGAACAAAAAATGTGCTTTGACGGACACTAAATAACTTTCCCAGCCACAACAGGACAGCGGTAACGAGAGATTTAGCGGGATATAAATTTGAGGCCTAGTATTTAGGCGCTGGGTGACCGGTATGGATTTAGTGACAGAATTAGACTGGGAAATGCACAGTAGCGTGTGTGTGAAGTTATTCTGAATGACCCTATGTGCACCTTGAATATTATATACCCTTTTAGGGATAGATTTCAAATAGCTCTGATATAGCAGAAACCACTAAATTATGAAATTGCTAAATTGGGAATTGTATTTCAACCCAGAACAAAAAATGTGCTTTGACGGACACTAAATAACTTGCCCAGCCACAACAGGACAGCGGTAACGAGAGATTTAGCGGGATATAAATTTGAGGCCTAGTATTTAGGCGCTGGGTGACCGGTATGGATTTACTAACAGAATTGGACTTGGAAATGCACAGTAGCGTGTGTGTGAAGTTATTCTGAATGACCCTATGTGCACCTTGAATATTATATACCCTTTTAGGGATAGATTTCAAATAGCTCTGATATAGCAGAAACCACTAAATTA
Source organism: Bufo gargarizans (assembly GCF_014858855.1). Classification (NCBI taxonomy): domain Eukaryota; kingdom Metazoa; phylum Chordata; class Amphibia; order Anura; family Bufonidae; genus Bufo; species Bufo gargarizans. The sequence continues at coordinate 8,311,345 of NC_058083.1, forward strand.
TGAAATTGCTAAATTGGGAATTGTATTTCAACCCAGAACAAAAAATGTGCTTTGGCGGACACTAAATAACTTGCCCAGCCACAACAGGACAGCGGTAACGAGAGATTTAGCGGGATATAAATTTGAGGCCTAGTATTTAGGCGCTGGGTGACCGGTATGGATTTACTAACAGAATTGGACTTGGAAATGCACAGTAGCGTGTGTGTGAAGTTATTCTGAATGACCCTATGTGCACCTTGAATATTATATACCCTTTTAGGGATAGATTTCAAATAGCTCTGATATAGCAGAAACCACTAAATTATGAAATTGCTAAATTGGGAATTGTACTTCAACCCAGAACAAAAAATGTGCTTTGACGGACACTAAATAACTTTCCCAGCCACAACAGGACAGCGGTAACGAGAGATTTAGCGGGATATAAATTTGAGGCCTAGTATTTAGGCGCTGGGTGACCGGTATGGATTTAGTGACAGAATTAGACTGGGAAATGCACAGTAGCGTGTGTGTGAAGTTATTCTGAATGACCCTATGTGCACCTTGAATATTATATACCCTTTTAGGGATAGATTTCAAATAGCTCTGATATAGCAGAAACCACTAAATTATGAAATTGCTAAATTGGGAATTGTATTTCAACCCAGAACAAAAAATGTGCTTTGACGGACACTAAATAACTTTCCCAGCCACAACAGGACAGCGGTAACGAGAGATTTAGCGGGATATAAATTTGAGGCCTAGTATTTAGGCGCTGGGTGACCGGTATGGATTTAGTGACAGAATTAGACTGGGATATGGCCAAAAAATAACCACACTATTGCTGGTTAAATGCACTTGGTGTGACAGCTTGACCAACCACACTACTGAGGGTTAAATGCACTTGGTGACGGGCGCAGCTTGCCCCTGATGTAGTATATGGCCAAAAAATGAACAGACTATTGCTGGTTAAATGCACTTGGTGACGGGCGCAGCTTGCCCCTGATTTAGTATATGGCCAAAAAATGAACAGACTATTGCTGGTTAAATGCACTTGGTGTGATAGCTTGACCAACCACACTACTGAGGGTTAAATGCACTTGGTGACGGGCGCAGCTTGCCCCTGATGTAGTATATGGCCAAAAAATGAACAGACTATTGCTGGTTAAATGCACTTGGTGTCACAGCTTGACCAACCACACTACTGAGGGTTAAATGCACTTGGTGACGGGCGCAGCTTGCCCCTGATGTAGTATATGGCCAAAAAATGAACAGACTATTGCTGGTTAAATGCACTTGGTGACGGGCGCAGCTTGCCCCTGATGTAGTATATGGCCAAAAAATGAACAGACTATTGCTGGTTAAATGCACTTGGTGTCACAGCTTGACTAACCACACTACTGAGGGTTAAATGCACTTGGTGACGGGCGCAGCTTGCCCCTGATGTAGTATATGGCCAAAAAATGAACAGACTATTGCTGGTTAAATGCACTTGGTGACAGGCGCAGCTTGCCCCTGATTTAGTATATGGCCAAAAAATGAACAGACTATTGCTGGTTAAATGCACTTGGTGTGATAGCTTGACCAACCACACTACTGAGGGTTAAATGCACTTGGTGACGGGCGCAGCTTGCCCCTGATGTAGTATATGGCCAAAAAATGAACAGACTATTGCTGGTTAAATGCACTTGGTGTGACAGCTTCACCCTGATGTAGGCTTTAGCCAAAAAACAACCACACCATTGAGGGTTAAATGCACTTGTGTAGTGTACGGGAGAGTAATACCCCGTCACTACAGAAGGGTCACTTGGGTATTGTCGTTCCCCCTGTATTTAAGGGGAGGTTGGTATAAAACATCTTATAATGTCATGCTATGTATTTTCCTGTTACTGTGAAACGTGCATATGCAGGCCGGCTAGGGTGTCATTCCAGCTCTGAGTCACTAGAGGGAGCTAGGGAGCCCTAGGTTATATAAGGCCCAGTCAGGAAGTAGTAGCAGGAGACAGACAGTGGGAGCAGAGGTCAGAAATGATCCTGTGTCTGAGTGAAGGCCAGGCTATGGGCCTGTGAGAGTAGCGCAGGCCTGAAGCCTGCCGACTAGGAGAGGGTAGTAAGCCCTGTAACCGGGTTCCGGATCCAAGGAAAAGGTTCCCCTCCTGAGTCATCATCCGTTTAGCTGAAGCAGCATAAGCAAGCCACTAGCCAAGACACAGAATACCACAGAGGCCGATCAGATAAAGCAAGAGGTACTCAAGATAACAGAGGAGGTACTAGATAAGGACAGCTTCAAGGGTACGCCAGATAAAGGGCATTAGACCTTGGAGAGAAAGTCACATGTGTCAGGACCAGTCAGGAATAGTGTGCAAGCCGCCTGTACTGCATCTCCTGCAATCAACACTCTGTATAAAACATTGCTGTGACCGGCCATTCTGTAATTCCAATAACCACCTGTATTCTTATGGAAAACCAACTGTCTTTCATGGAACGGCGCTTCCAACTGCGTCCATGTATTACTATTGCTGATATTCAGTAAAGTTCCAGTTTTTGTTGGCTACCCTATGCTCGCTTCATTCTTCCACCATACCATACACGGCGTGTCACCGTTTAATTGACACTGGCGTCACGAACTTTTAAATACCTGCCTGTTCCAGTATTTGCCCCAATTGAAGACGACAGTGGATCCCAGGTTAGTGAGTCAAACTGCACTACAAAACCCAGCATACACTACTGACCCCCTGGGACACTGCACTTGGTGACAGGCGCAGCTTGCCCCTGATGTAGTATATGGCCAAAAAATGAACAGACTATTGCTGGTTAAATGCACTTGGTGTGACAGCTTCACCCTGATGTAGGCTTTAGCCAAAAAACAACCACACCATTGAGGGTTAAATGCACTTGGTGACGGGCGCAGCTTGCCCCTGATGTAGTATATGGCCAAAAAATAAACAGACTATTGCTGGTTAAATGCACTTGGTGTGACAGCTTCACCCTGATGTAGGCTTTAGCCAAAAAACAACCACACCATTGAGGGTTAAATGCACTTGGTCGCAGCTTGTGCTGGCGCACCACAAGACACAAAATGGCCGCCGATCACCCCAGAAAAATGTGACTGACAAACGGTCTGGGCAGCCTAAAAACAGTGAGCAATTGAGGATCAGCAGCTCAATGATCCACAGCTGCAGATCGATCAGTTAATCAAGTCCTTTGGAGGAGTTAATCTGCCTAATCTCGCCCTACTGTCGCAGCCGCAACCTCTCCCTACGCTAATCAGAGCAGAGTGACGGGCGGCGCTATGTGACTCCAGCTTAAATAGAGGCTGGGTCACATGGTGCTCTGGCCAATCACAGCCTGGCCAATCACAGCCATGCCAATAGTAGGCATGGCTGTGATGGCCTCTTGGGGCAAGTAGTATGACGCTTGTTGATTGGCTGCTTTGCAGCCTTTCAAAAAGCGCCAAGAAAGCGTCACGAAAGCGACGAACACCGAACCCGGACTTTTACGAAAATGTCCGGGTTTGGGTCCGTGTCACGGACACCCCAAAATTCGGTACGAACCCGAACTATACAGTTCGAGTTCGCTCATCCCTAGTCTTAATACATCTCTTTCTGTCTTGATTACTAACGCTGTTCCCTCTTTTATTTCTGATTTTTCTGATGTATTTGTGGTGGTTGCCAAGGGTTAACCCCACATCAGAAATATGATTGTCCTATCAATCTTATACCCTGAGCGAAGTTGCCCAAATCTAGGTTATATAACCTCTCTGAACCCGAAAGAGCGGCCATGCAAGAGTATATTGCCGAGAGTTTGGCTAAGGGACATATTAGACCTTTCAAGTCCCCAGTGGTGGCGGGGTTTTTCTTAGTAAAGAAGAAAGACGGAACCTTAGGCCATGCCTGGACTTTCGTGAGCTCAAACGTATTACGGTCCGTGATCCGTACCCCCTTCCTTTGATTGCTGACTTGTTTAACCAGATTGTTGGTGCCAAAATGTTTTTCAAGTTGGACCTTAGGGGGGCATATAATCTGGTCAGGATCAAGGAAGGGGATGAATGGAAGACGGCGTTTAATACCCCAGAGGGTCATTTGGAGAGTCTGGTCATACCGTTTGGATTAACTAACGCAGCATTTTGTTAATGATATCTTTTATCATGTGGTGGGGAGGTTTTTGGTTGTGTATCTGGATGACATACTCATTTATTCTCCAGATATGGAGACTCATCAGGATCATGTGAGATAGTTGTTGCAGATCCTAAGAGAGAATAAATTGTATGCTAAGATGGAGAAGTGTGTATTTGCAGTTCAGGAAGTGCAATTCCTGGGGTACCTACTCTCATCTTCAGGTTTTCGTATGTATCCTGAGAAGGTCCGTGCTGTGTTGGACTGGGATCGACCCAAAAATCTGAAAGCGCTTATGCGGTTTTTGGGATTCACCAACTACTATCATAAATTTATTTTAAACTATTCGACTGTGGTCAAACCTTTGACGGACATGACTCAGTCTGGTTTGATGCAGCATTACAAGCCTTTTCTGCGGTGAAGGAGTGTTTTGCTTCTGCTCCTATACTGGCGCAACCTGATGTGTCACAACCATTCATTGTGGAAGTTGATGCATCCGATGTGGGGGTAGGAGCAGTTTTGTTGTAGGGTCCTTCACCTTGTAAATTGAGCCCATGTGCTTTCTTCTCTAAGAAACTCTCGGTTGCACAAAGGAATTATGATGTGGGTAATAGAGAGTTGCTGGCCATTAAGTTAGTTTTTGAGGAGTGGCGTCATTGGTTGGAAGGAGCAATCCATCCTATTACTGTGCTTACTGACCACAAAAATCTGGCTTATCTGGAATCGGCTAAACGACTAAACCCAAGGCAGGCCAGATGGTCGTTTTTTTACCAGATTTAATTTCATCGTCACCTATTGCCCTGGGGTTAAAAATGTCAAGGCTGGTGTTTTACCTCGTAGCTTCCTTGGGGGGGTGATTCGGAAGATCCTGGTCCGATATTGTCTGAAGGGGTAGTCATATCCGCCCTATACCCTAACCTTGAGGCAGAGGTGTTGGAGGCCCAGGGAGATGCACCGGATTCTTGTCCTCCGGGGAAGTTGTTTGTTCCTTCTGAATTACGTCACAAGGTGTTCGAGGAACATCACTGTACAGTACTCACAGGACACCCTGGGAGCAGATCCACTGTCAATCCCATCTCTCGTGGATTCTGGTGGTCCGGGTTGCGTAAGAGTGTTGAGGACTATGTGTCTGCTTGTAGTACTTGTGCACGTGCTAAGGTGACACATACTCGGCCTTCTGGATCTTTACTTCCATTGCCCATCCCGTCCAGACCTTGGACATATTTGTCCATGGATTTTATTACTGATTTGCCTAATTCTTCAGAAAAAACTGTGATTTTGGTGGTTGTTGATCGCTTTAGTAACATGGCGCACTTTATAACATTGCCAGGTCTACCTAATGCTAAAACTCTAACATCGTGAAATTACATGGTAATCCTTCTGATGTGGTACCTGATAGGGGGACTCAGTCCGTTTCCAAATTCTGGAAGGCATTCTGTACTCGTCTGGGGGTACAATCCTTCTTTTCGGCCTTTCATACTCTATCGAACGAACAGACTGAACGCACTAACCAGAATCTGGAGACTTATTTGAGATGTTTTGTCTCAGAGAACCAGGAGGAGTGGTCTTTATTTTTGTCTTTAGCCGAATTTGCCATAAATAACCATAGACAGGAGTCCACTGATAAGTTGCCGTTTTTTGAGGCATATGGGTTCCACCCGCAATTTGGCACATATTCTGGTATGGAAACTTCTGGTATACCGGAAGAGGAACGATTTTCCTCTTCTTTGTCATATATTTGGCAGAAGATTCAAAATAATCTAAAAAAAAAAAAAAAAGTCAGTAAGTATAAACGTATGGCTGACAAGAGACATATGAATATTCCGGACCTGAGAGTGGGTGATTCTGTGTTGCTGTCCACAAGAAACATTAAGCTGAAAGTACCCTCTTGGAAGTTGGGTCCAAGGTTTATTGGTCTATATAAAATCATTGCCATTGTTAACCTGGTTGCCTTTCATCTTGAACTTCCTCAGGCTTTGAAGATTCATAAAGTGTTCCATAAGTTGTTGTTGAAGAGATATGTTGAACCTGTTGAACCGTCCTCCTTGCCTCCCACGCCTATCAATGTGGACGGTAATCTAGAATTTCAAATAGCCAGGTTAATGGACTCCCAAATTCTCAGTAGATCCCTCCAGTATCTCGGTCACTGGAAGGGTTACAGACCAGAGGAGTGGATGTGGGTTCCAGCAGCTGACGTTAATGCTAATCGTCTTGTGAAAGCTTTTCAAAGGGCTCATCTGGATAAAGGCGGTCCTGGGTGTCCGGAGGCCACCCGTAGAAGGGTGGTACTGTCACGGTCCCACCTGTGACAATGACTAGAAGATCGAGGAGACTGGCTGCACAGGATTGACAGCCACTTTGGTTTCAATTTTCAATTTTCTCTTGTCTCAGGTGTAGCTTAAGTGGTCATTCTATCTCCCCTATTTAGTCTTGCCTCACCCATCAGGCTATGCAGTTTATAGTTCCTTTTTTGTGGAAGTCCTGATGTTGGTTTTCTCAAAGTTCCTGCTCGTCTGCAGACTTTTGGAAGTTAAGTGTCTTTCCTTCTTTGTTTGTTGTTTTCCCCTACCATCTGGTATTAGTCCTGAGGGGGTCTCCTATTCCTTCATCTGGGAAGGAATAGGCCATCTGTGTCCTGACACTATCTGTAGGGCCCTATTAGGGTGAGATAGGCCTTAGGTTCCTGCCCATGAACATCCCTACCACCAAGGTCTGTTGATACTGAAAGCAGTCAGGGCTCGGCGTAGGGACTCACTAGGGTGTGACCATCCCCCATCCCTAGTTTCCAGGCCTAGTACCTTTTCCCTTCCCTTCCCTTCTGTGTTTGGTGTGGAGTGTATTCCCCACACCGCGCCGTGACACTCAGTGGCTATACAATTTTTTTTATTACATACAATTACAAAAGTATTCACATCCAGGTACTGGTTTGAAAACTGTAGAATATTCTTCATTGGACAATCCCTTTAATCTGTACTGTTTAACAACCAATTACTTCAAATCTTAATAACCAATAAACCCAAAATTAATACTCAGCATAACGATAATTATTACAATGAGCCTGAGGTCAGCAATAAGCTCAAGCTCCAGCAAACCTTCCAATATAAAGCCGATTCACTCCAGGTTAACATAAAAGGCAGTGACAAAGGAAAATAAAGGGGGAAGGAGGGAGTTGAAGAATCTTCAATACAGAAGATGAGATAAGACAAATGGACTCCAATACACCACACAGTTATACCCCACAGTGCTCACCCATAGCCAATAGGATTCCATTGCTGGGGCAAAAAACTTCCCCAAACCTCAGAATCTCATTGGACAAACTAAAACACCAATCATAAAAACATTGCCACCCTTGCGCAAATTCTGTCCAAGCGGTGGCAACACCAATCAGCATAGCCTTGCCACCCTAGGTTATCTACCCATTGATGGCAAACACTAACTTTTGGCGGGAAAAAATCCCACCAAAAAACACAAAGGGATCTATAATAGGGATGAACATAATCCTATGTGGATCCCCCCTTAAAAGGGTTGTCCAGGTTCAGAGCTGAACCCGGACATACATCCATTTTCACCCAGGCAGTTCATGCTCCGATGCTCTCCTTTGCCCAGTGCTAAATCAAGCAGGGCAAAGGCATTTTCAGGAGTTCCGGTGATGAACCAGGCTCTCCATGGGGCTGACGTCACCGGCACTGATGGGCGGGCTTTAGCGCTTTCCTAGCCAGTAAAACTGCTAGGGCAGCGCTAAAGCACGCCCGGCAGTGTGTTATTGTAAATAAAAGAGCCCATGCCCTGCGCGATCTAGCGCAGGGCAAGGGAGCGCATCGGAGCATGAGATGTCCGGTGTCATCAGGAAAAACTGATCCAGTATTTATTTTTTAAAACATTTTTTGCGGTCTGAGCATGTGCAGACTGCAATGCCGGATCCATTTTGCCGGAACACTCGGGCCGGATCCAGCATTAATGCATTTCAATGGGAAAAAATGCTGGATCCGGCATTCCGGCAAGTGTTCCGGAATTTTGGACGGAGATAAAACCGCAGCATGCGGCGGTATTATCTCCGTCCTGAAAAGGCAAAAAGACTGAACTGAAGATGTCCTGATGCATCCTGAACGGATTGCTCTCCATTTAGAATGCATTAGGATAAAACTGATCAGTTCTTTTACGGTATTGAGCCCCTAGTACGGAACTCAATGCCGGAAAAGAATAACGCTAGTGAGAAAGTACTCAATCCCTTGTAATCTCAATCCCTTGGTGCCATAAACAATTTTACCATCTTGTACTAGTCTTTTCTTCACATTTTTAGTAGTTGTTAATGGCACTGTTTAATATTCCATACCATGTATTGGAAAGCTAGAAAAAAAATATTCATTTGATGGAATTGGGAAACAAACATGATTTCATCATTATTTTACCTATTTGGCCAGTAAAAAATAAAAAATGACAACATGTTACCTTGATTCTGCGGGTCAGTACATTGACAGAGATACCACATTTACATAGTTTTTCTTATGTTTTAATACTTTAAAAAAAAATATAATATAATTTTGAATATAATATTCTCTCTGTGTCACCATATTCTGATACCCATAACATTTTTTTTATATATATTTTCATCTAAGGAGCTGTATGAGGGCTCTTTTTTATGGAGCTACAGTCCTGATAAAAAGTTTAAGACCACTTGAAAAATGGCAAAAAATCATATTTAGCATGGCTGGATCTTAACAAGGTTCCAAGTAGAGCTTCAACATGCAACAAGAAGAAATGGGAGTGAGACAAAACATTTTTTGAGCATTCAATTTAATGAAAACAACAAATAATCTGAAACAGGCTGTTTTTCAGCTGATCAAAAGTTTAGGACCACACCTCCCAAAAAAATACGAAACCCCCCAAAACAGAAATCCAACTTCCAAACATTAACTCAATAATGAGTAGATCTGCCATTTTTGTTGATCACTTCAAAAATTCGTTTCGGCATGCTTGATGCAAGCGTTTCCATGAGGTGAGTGGGAACATTTCTCCAAGTGGTGAAGACGGCCGCACGAAGGCCATCTACTGTCTGGAACTGTTGTCCATTTTTGCAAACTTCCCTTGCCATCCATCCCCAAAGGTTCTCAATTGATTTAGATCAGGGGAACACGCAGGATGGGTCAAAAGAGTGATGTTATTCTCCTGGAAGAAGTCCCTTGTCCTGCGGGCATTGTGTACTGTAGCTTTGTCCTGTTGAAAAACCCACTCGTTACCACACAGACGAGGGCCCTCAGTCATGAGGAATGCGCTCTGCAACATCTGGACAAAGCCAGCGGCCGTTTGACACCCCTGCACTTCCTGAAGCTCCATTGTTCCACTGAAGGAAAAAGCACCCCAGACCATTATGGCGCCCCCTCCACTGTGGAGCGTAAAAAACATCTCAGGTGGAATCTGCTTGTCATGCCAGTAACGTTGGAAACCATCAGGACCATCAAGGTTAAATTTTTTCTCAGCAGAGAATAAAACTTTCTTCCACTTTTGAACGTCCCATGTTTGGTGCTCTCTTGCAAAGTCCAAACGAGCAGTTCTGTGGCGTTCAAGGAGACGAGGTCTTTGAAAACGTTTTTTGTTTTTGAATCCCTTCAGTCTCAGATGCCGTCTGATGGTTATGGGGCTGCAGTCAGCACCAGTAAGGGCCTTAATTTGGGTCGAGGATCGTCCAGTGTCTTGACGGACAGCCAATTGGATCCTCCGGCTCAGTGTTGGTGAATTTTTTTTTTGGGTCTTCCACTTTACTTTTTTGTTCCATAACCCTCAGGATCAGTTAAGAAATTCCAAATGTCTTACTACGTCCCACCTCAGCAGCGATGGCGCGCTGTGAGAGACCCTGCTTATGCAGTTCAACAACCCGACCACTAACAAAAAGGGAAAGTTTTTTTGCCTTTGCAATCACAACGTGTGACTACCTGACAGAAAATGACAATGAACCCACATCTTTGCACAGATTTGTCCTTTTAAAGGCATGTGGTCCTAAACTTTTGATCAGCTGAAAAACAGCCTGTTTCAGTTTATTCGTTGTCTTCATTAAATTGAATGCTCAAAAAATGTTTTGTCTCACTCCCATTTCTTCTTGTTGCATGTTGAAGCTCTACTTGGAACCTTGTTAAGATCCAGCCATGCTAAATATGATTTTTTGCAATTTTTCCATGTTTCTGTATTTCAATGAAACCATTTTGGCATACGTGTAACTTTTGGATCTCTTTTCATTCAATTTTTTGGGAGGCAAACTGATCCAAAAACAATTCAGGCATTTAGATTTTTTTCTGTTATGCATTTATTGTACAGCAGGGATGTCCATCCTGTGGCCATCCAGCTGTTGCAAAACTACAACTCCCAGTATGCCCGGATAACTGTAGGCTGTCTGGATATGATGGAAGCTGTAGTTCTGCAACAGCTGATAGGCCGCAGGTTGGACATCTCTGCTGTACATAATAAAAATATATATATTTTAAAGGGCATCTGTCACCTAATACAACTATTTCAAACGGTCAGCATCTGTCCGTCTGCGCTTGTAAGGGGAGACCTATGATGTCTCTGGTATCTCTGTCAAACTTCCAAAAACATACATTTTTTAAATATTTATCCCCATGTTGCACCCAGTGACTCCCCTCCCTGTCTTCTATTCTGCACTTCTACAGCTGTTATGGACTGGCTAGGCAGTCTGATCTGGGGTCTGTATGAATTTAGGGTCTGATCTGAGGTCATTATAAGTTTATGGGATGATCTGGGGTCTATATGAATTTGGGGTCTAATCTGGGGTCTGTATGAATTTGGGGGCTGATCTAGGGTTTGATGCATGGTGGACTGGTTGTAGCAGGCTGCAAAACCAGATGGCCAGTCCATCTCAAAGTGTGGCAGATGCCAGAGGCAAGTAACTCTTTCCAGAACAGTAAAGTCTTTAATGCCATAAACGAGCGGTACCTTACTGTCTGAATCCAGTGCACAACCCTTTTAGCAATAATTAACCCTTTGCAGTGTTCCTCTGGGGCACTACACAACCAATCAGAGTTTTATCTTTCATTTTTCAGAGCTCCTTTGAAAAAGGCCAGTTTTTACTTGCACCAGTTTTGATAAATCTCACCCTATGTTTTTGTATCGTCATTCTCAGAGTGCTTTTTTTCAAGCAATGGAGTTGTTTAAAGAGGTTGTCTGGGCTTTTTCGTATTGATGACCTATCGTCAGGATGCGCATGTGCCGTCTCCCTTCTCTCTTCCTGTCCGCTGCTGCTGTCCCATAGACATACAGCAGCATCTTCCGATTAGTAACAGATGTTTTCACTAAATTAAGTTCCCTGTCAGCAATGCACAGCAGGGGTTCATTCATGGCAAAAGGGGGTTCTTGTCACCCAGCAATACAACAGAGGATTTTGAGAGAACGAAGCTCATGTCACCAAGGCACAGCAGGGGTTCATTCACGGAAAAAGGGGGTTCATGTCACCCAGCAATAGAACAGACGATTTTGAGAGATTTAGGCCCCTGTCACCCAGGCACAGCAGGGGTTCATTCACGGCAAAAGGGAGTTCATGTCACCCAGCAATAGAACAGAGGATTTTGAGAGATTTCGGCCCCTGTCACCCAGGCACAGCAGGGGTTTGTATACGCCTAAAATGGTAAAATGTCACCCGACAATTGAAAATATAATTTTTTTCAATTTAGGGCACTAAAATTGGCACTTTTTTGCATTAAAATGGCTAAAAAATAGTCCTTGAAAAGGCTAGAGGGATGTAAAAGGCAGTAATAAAATGTGCTTAAGAGCATGGCAACTGCTCTGCAAACAAATGTGGATATGGAAATAACTTAAAATAAAATAACTAAAAATTACAAATGATTAAACTGCAACTCAGAGAAGGAGGTGGATATGGAGTTTGAGGTTGAGGAGGTGGTGAATGTGGTGTTGTAGGTGGAGGCAGCAATGGAGGAGGAGGAGGTAGCCAACAATTTTTATTTTTTATTGGGGTAGGTAGCCCCCGAAATATTGGGACAAAAAAAAAGAAAAAAAAACAAAGAATCATTGCACTTGACTTGAGTACAAGAATGTATGTTTGATGGTGGTATAAATGTCTATTCTGCACAAGGTACAGACAAGTCCTGAGGGATCCAAGCCTGGTTCATTTTAATGAACGTGAGCTTGTCCACGTTGGCTGTGGACAGGCGGCTGCGCTTGTCTGTGATAACGCCCCCTGCCGTGCTAAACACACGTTCAAACAATACACTGGCTGCAGGGCAGGCCAGCACCTCCAAGGCGTAAAGGGCAAGCTCAGGCAATGTGCCCAATTTGGAGACCCAGAAGTTGAAGGGGGCAGACCCGTCATTCAGTACGTGTAGGCGTGTGCACACATAGTGCTCCACCATGTTGCTGAAATGCTGCCTCCTGCTAAGACGTTCCATATTAGCTGGTGGTGCTGGTTGTTGTGGCATGCTGACAAAGCTTTTCCACATTTGGGCCATGCTAACCCTGCCTTCTGAGATGCTGGCGGTGCCCCAGCTGCGTTGGCGACCTCTTCCTCGTCCTCTGCCTTCGCCTTGTGCTTCCACTGTTTCCCCTCTGTCAGGTGGGAATGCCATCAGCAGCTCGTCTACCAGCGTGCGCTTGTACTCGCGCATCTTACGATGACGCTCCAGTGAGGGAATAAGGACGGTACGTTGTCCTTGTAATGGGGATCCAGAAGCGTGGCCATCCAGTAATCAGCACAAGTTAGAATGTGGGCAACTTGGCGGTCGTTGCGGAGACACTGCAGCATGTAATCGCTCATGTGTGCCAGGCTGCCCAGAGGCAACGAAAAGCTGTCCTCTGTGGGAGGTGTATCGTCTGTGTCCTCTGTATCCCCCCATCCATGCACCAGTGATGGCCATGAGCTGGTCTGGGTGCCACCCTGCTGTGAACATGGTTCCTCCTCCTGCATCTCCTCCTACTCATCCTCCACCTCCTCATGCTCCAGAACGGTGCCCTGGCTGGACAATTGTGTACCTTGGGTTTGTGGGTGCAGGAACCCACCCTCGGTGCCACTTGGGAATGACTGGCCGGAAACCCTACAAAATGATCCCTCTTCCTCCTCCTCCTGTGCCACATTCTCTTCCATCATCGCCATGATCGTTTTCTCAAGGAGGCATATAAGTGGGATAGTAATGCTGAGAACAGCGTTATCGGCACTGGCCATGTTGGTGGAGTACTCGAAACAGCGCAACAAGGAACACAGGTCTCGCATGGAGGCCCAGTTATTGGTGGTGAAGTGGTGCTGTTCCGCAGTGCGACTGACCCGTGCGTGCTGCAGCTGAAACTCCACTATCGCCTGCTGCTGCTCGCACAGTCTGGCCAGCATGTGCAAGGTGGAGTTCCACCTTGTGGGCACGTCACATATGAGGAGGTGAGCGGGAAGGTCGAAGTTACGCTGCAGTGCTGACAGGCGAGCAGCAGCAGGGTGAGAACACCGAAAGCATGCACCACTAAATTCAGCACATGCGCCAGGCAAGGAATGTGCATCAAACCGGCTAGTCCCAGAGCTTCTACGAGATTTCGCCCATTATCGCACACCACCAGGCCGGGCTTGACGCTCACTGGCACAAACCACTCATCAGTCTGTTGTTCAAGGCCCGTCCACAGCTCCTGCGCGGTGTGGGGTTTGTCCCCCAAACAGATACGTTTTAAAACTGCCTGCTGTCATTTACCCCTGGCTGTGCTGAAGTTGGTGGTGAAGGTGTTACGCTGACCAGATGAGGAGCTGGTAGAGGAGGAGGAAGCAACAGGAGGCAAACTAAAGCGCCCTGCAATCCTCGGTGGTGGAAGGACATGCACCAAACTGCTATCCGCCTCAGGGCCAGCCGCCACTGCGTTTACCCAGTGTGCTGTTATGGAGATATAACGGCCCTGACCATGCTTACTGGTCCACGTATCCGTAGTCAGGTGCACCTTGCCACAGATGGCATTGCGCAGTGCACACCTGATTTTGTTCCCTTCTTGGTTGTGAAGGGAAGGGATGACTCGCCTTGAAAAGTAGTGGCGGCTGGGAACGACGTACTGTGGGACAGACACCGCTATAAGGCCTTTAAAACTATCCGTCTCCACCAGACGGAATGACAGCATTTCAAAGGCAAATAATTTAGAAATGCTGGCATTCAGGGCTAGGGATCGTGGGTGGGTAGGGGGTACTTCCTCTCCAGCGTTTGGGATATGGAGAACTTAACGCTTCTGTGGAACATTGTGGAGATGCTTGGTGACCCAGGTGTTGGTGTTGCTGGCAGATCCTCTGTTTGCGGGGTGCCAGGTGGCACTGTCACTCCAGAGGTGGATGAAGAGGCCGCGACTGCAGCAGAAGAGGAAGCAGGAGGAGCCAGAGACCTTTCTTGGTTTTTGAGATGTCTACTCCACTGCAGCTCGTGCTTTGCACTTAAATGCCTGGTCATGCAGGTTGTGCTCAGGTTGAGAACGTTTATGCCTCGCTTCAGGCTCTGATTGCACAGCGTGCAAACCACTCGTGTCTTGTCGTCAGCACATTGTCTGAAGAACTGCCATGCCAGGGAACTCCTTGGAGCTGGCTTTGGTGTGCTCGGTCCCTTGCTGCGGTGGGCAGTAGGAGGCGCACTGTCTAGAGGACGGCCGCTCCTCTTTTGCACCCTGCTCCCTCTTCTGCTGTGCTGGTGGCTCTGTGCGACCACCGCCTCTTCCTCCGAACTACATCGGTCACTCGCATGACCTTGATTCCATGTGGGGTCGAGGACCTCATCGTCCTCCACATCATCTTCCACCCAGTCTTCACCCCTGACTTCCTTGTCGGTATGCACACTTTCGAAAACCCCAGCAGTTGGCACCTGTGTTTCGTCATCATCCGAGACGTGCTGCGATGGTCCTCCCATGTACTCATCTTGAAAAATAAGTGGTTGGGCATCGGTGCACTCAATCTTTTCCACTTGTGGGGCAGGGCTACGTGAATGGCCCTGGGAAACCCTGCTAACAGAGTCATCAAAAAGCAGAAGAGACTGCTGCATGACTTGGGGCTCAGACTGCTTGGCTGATTTGCAAGGGGGTGAGGTGAAAGACTGATGGACATTGGCTGCAGGTGCCAACTGTGGTCTTTCAGCAGGAGACTGGGTGGGAGACAATGTGAAGGAACTGGATCCACTGTCAGCAACCCAATCTACTATCGCCTGTACTTGTTCAGGCCCCACCATTCGTAGAGCAGCATTAGGCCCGACCAAATACCGCTGCAGGTTTTGTCGCCTACTCGCACCTAAGGAAGGGGTTTCACTTGTGCTTGTAGCTGGCACAGATGGACCACGTCCTCTCCCTGCAACAGGAGCTCCACTAGCAGCACCATGTCCCTTATTTGACGCTCTCTTCATATTTTTTGAATTTAGGATCTTGCCCTAAATGGGTGTTTAATAGTAGAAAAGAATGACAGTATGTAAAGGGTGTATGTCACACGCCCTGAACCAGACTATGCCTGAATTAAAGATTTCTTTGCCCAAACTGGCTGTATTTAAAATAGCTGTATGCCTAATTCAAACCCCTGTATGTATAGGGGGGATCACACACGCCCTGAACCAATGTAGGCCTGAATTTAATATTGGTGCACCAAATGGTGGTATTTAAAATCTCTGAATGTAACCCAAATGTATTAAGGGTGTATCTCACAATGACATCTGTATCAAAGGATGCCAACTAAATTTTGGGTGCCCAAATGAGTGTTTGTTTAAAAACTGAATTTGACAGCAGTATATAAGCCTGTAATTCCACACGTGCTGATGCTGCAAGGCCTGAAAATAGTGTTTTTTGTCAAAAGAGTGTGTTTTTCAAACCCCAGAAAATGATGGGTGTATTTCTACCTTAAATTGCACACTGACTAATACAGATGTTGTAGTTTGCCCCCCAAAAATTATTTGCAATGTCCCAAAAGCTCAGATGCAGTGCTGGTGCAGAGCATGCATAAAATGGCCGCCGCCACCCACCTAACAGAATTCTAAAAATTAGTATTTTTTGGTCAATGAGCTCAGGGCAGGGTAAAACGATTGTGCCCTGCACCCACACGACTATTTGTCTGTAGATTGCTGGGTTAGATTCTCTCCTATTCTCTCCCTGAAATCACCAGTCCAGCAGCATCCTCTCCCTACACTTGTAACAGCAGAGTGACGTGTGGCGCTACGTGACTCCAGCTTATATAGAGGCTGGGTCACATGCTGCTCTGGCCAATCACAGCAATGCCATTAGTAGGCATGGCTGTGATGGCCTCTTGGGGCAAGTAGTATGAAGCTTGTTGATTGGCTGCTGTGCAGCCTTTCAGAAAGCGCCAAGAAAGCGCCGAACACCGAACCCAAACCCAAAATCCTAAAGTTCGGTACGAAGCCGAACTTTACAGTTCGGGTTCACTCAACCCTAGTTATTAGCATATGGTAACAACCACACTTTGAGATGGATTGGCCATCCGGATCTGAGATCTACACCCTGCACCTGGGAATTGCAAAAAAAAAAGTTAAGGATGGAATTGCACGCTGGTGGTTATTTGGGAAGATTGCAAAGGGAACTTAGAGGAAGAACTGTTCTCACTATTGCAACTTCCTATACACATTGATTTGTTGTTAAAAGACTTTTTTTGCACTGTGTATACCTAATAGCAACATATGGGCAATATATATAGTTAACACTTGCAGACTTGGTTAGGTGACCAGGGTGATAGACTTTGCCTGCCCCCTGGTCAGTGGAGTCGTAGCACAGTAGAACTACAAACAAGACCTACATTTGCAAGCTCCTAAAGGTCCAGAGACAACCTTTATATCTGAGGCTACAGTTGCCAGAGAAGATACTTTACCATCCTCCCTGAAGGAAAGAGACCAGCTATCTTAGAAGGTTCAGAACTAGAGGTGACCATATTTCTCAAAATTCGTTTCATGTCCAATTCACAGAATGTTTAAAAAAAAAATTGATTTCTGGCCGAACAGATTCTACATGAATCTTTTGCGCTCTAACTGGCCTGAAAATTGGTAGACGACACTCTGAGTTCTCCCAGGACTCTTTAATTCAAGTGAGGGTAGATTCCTGTCCGTGTTTATACAGACACAGTGTCAGAACAAAGAGTTTCTGTTTCTGCATGAGCGTCCAAAAATTATGCATTAACAAGGTCAGAATATCTGCCTATATTTGTATACGCACAAGTGTTAATTGTCAGAAGAAAGAGTGGCAATGCATCACTTTACAGATATGATAGGAAGGAGGGGGAGTGGGAGAGACGCTCTGCCCTGCTTCTGTTGGGGATAGTGGACGTATGTCCATGGAGGAGGATGTGAAGGAGGTGGATAAGCACCTGGTATGGGAACCAGACCAACACAAATGTGAAGGTGTCAGTAGGACCTGGCCTCATTGCTGTGATTCTGCGTCACCACTGCCACGAAAAACATTGACCCAGTGGGCAGTGAAAGACAAGTACCATATTTGCCTGTCACAGCTGCTCCAGTGTCCACAGTGTCGTGCACCTTGCAGACAGAGACAATTGAAAGGAGCTGCTGACATTCTCTGCCACGTGAGAGTGCAAGGCGGGGATAGCTTTTAAAAAAAAAAAAAAATGTCCGTTAGGTATCTTCCATCGAGGTTGAGCGCACACCATCATCGCCCTATAGGCAGCAGAATCCACTAAGTGGTATTGCAGCGACTGCACCAACCAGCAACTAGGTCGAGTGGAAGTTAAGCTTGCACAACATCAGATTGCTGGGTGCATATAGTTGTTTCTTGGATCCACATTCTGTTATCGATGACTGATGAAGGACCGGAGTAGGAAGAGGAGTAGTCAAAGAGGGAGAAGCAGTAACTGATGATAACAATGACAAGGACAATGTACTGCCGCAAAGAAGACTGGGACAGTCTTGTTCTGCTAGCTGGCGGACAGTTCTATTTTCCCACAGGATCTGCTGCTTCACGTGCTACAATAAAGCCATGGTGCTAATCTTTGTGTATGAATGGAGATGGCTTATTTTAATCCTGCAGATCTTGGACATAGTAATGCTTTTGTCTTCCGATATGTGAAGAAAAACTGCCAGATGGGAGATACTTGTACAGAAGTAACGGCAGCCGACCTTGACTAAGGTCTGACACGCTTGGAGCCTGCTTCCACAGTATCAGTGGCATCACCAGTTCCCGAGCTGACCATAATTAAAGGATAGCAGTAAACTCACTTTTTGCTGCATTACAGTGCATTCTAAGTCTCCTAGAGGGACTAAAAAATAAAGAAAATAAAAAAAGTTAAAAACTGTTCAATAACATTATTCAATTATTTTTTTAAACTTAAAAAATATTAACAAAAAATCCATCCTCTCCATCCTTTTCCCATTAGAAATAAATTGGTATCACCGCATCCAAAAATGTTCAAAATATTAAACTATCATGTTAGGTGTGATAAATAGTGTGAAAAAAAAATACTGTTATCAAATATTCCATTTATTAAAACATAAGTAAAAATATTCATATAAGTGAGTAAAAAATATAAAATAAGGAACAATGCATATTCTCATTAAAACATGATACCTTCTCTGAGAGGTTGTCATAAATCTATATGTGGAATCGTAAGTGATATATGGGCCTCCCATACTGATGGCTATTCAGATATGTGATCCCATAGACCAGTGACGATTTATGATTTATAAACGATTTATGAACTAACTTTATTAATAAGACTAACATTTTGGATTATATTTTTTCTTTGTTTTTTTAAATATATTTTTATACTGTCTGTATCTGTTGGTGGTAAATCGTCACTGGTTTATAAATAACAGTATATTTTGAGTATTTTTGGCAGTGAGTGAGCCAAATAACAGTATATTTTGAGTATTTTTGGCAGTGAGTGAGCCATTGGTCAGAGCACCTTAATCCATTGCAACCAGAGGAGTGAGCCACAAATTATTATAAGTGTAAAAAAAAATCCCAGTTCATTTTGCTATCACCTTGGCTTCCAAAAAAGTGAACAAAAAGTTGTGTACCCCAAAATGGTATCAATAAAAACTACAAATTTCCCCACAAAAAAGGGTCCTCATTTCCAAGAGGTACAGGATGGACCAATAGTCTTTTATGGGAGCTGCAGTAGTCAGAAGTACAGTATGGGGCCATATAATGGAGCTAATGGAGCTTTGCTAATATTTTGCAGCGTCAATATAGGACATTTTGAATGTGTATATGGAGTATATACTAGTTCCGTAACGTGGACTATTACCCCATCTTGTGGACAATTTGAATTATGCACTTAAAGTGTCCCTATACTTAGAAAAAAAATAACTCAATAAGTCATAGTGACATACAAAAAGTTTGGATCCATGGGGGTCCGAGTGCTGAGACCCAACTGATGGCTAAAATGAGGAGATTAAAGCGCTCACTCCCCTCACTGCTGGACATGGACTCTAGACGGGCTCATAGACTTTCTATTCAGCCCATCTTTTCCAGAAGATAGGTCATCAATTTCAGAGTCAGATAACCCCATTAAGCAAGCTTGAAGGCTATGGACACCTTCTGGGCATTTTTTTTATGATTGCATTTTACTCATTTTGATTTTAAATATCAATTTTTTTACTTGTTTTTTTTATTTAAAAAATTCAGCAGTTTTTGTGATACATAATTTTCAATAAAGTGTACAGCCAATTGGAAAAAAATATTTTTAGCCCCAAATGAGTAAAATGAAATCATAGAAAATTCCCTGAAGGTGTCTATAGCCTTTAAGCTCCCTTGACTCCATCTGCATCACTGACTCAAAACCAAACAACTTCTGACCAAAATTAAAAATAAAAAATAAAAAATAAATCCAAATTAGACTTAAAGAGGTTTTCCAAGATTTTAATACTGATTACCTTATCCTCTGGATAGGTCATTAGTATCTCATTGGTGGGGGGTCCGACACCTGGGACCCCCACCGATAAGCTGTTTGAGAAGACACCAGCGCTCCTGTTAGTGCCACAGCATTCTCCAGCTTTACCTAGACCAATGACGACACATTCATTGTCATATGGCCTAGGTGCAGCTCAGCCCCCTAGAAGTGAATGGGGCTGAGCACGATTCCAAGCACAGCCGCTATACAATGTATGGCGCTGTGCTTGGTGTGCAGCCAGAAGGCAGCGGCGCTCACAGGAACGCCGGTGCCTTCTCTAAGCAGCTGACCCTCACCTATCAGATACAGTACTGATGTCCTATCAAGAGGATAGATCATCAGTCTCGGAAAAACCTTTTAATTTCAGGTCAAAAGCTGCCTTAGCAAGAGTCGACACAGATCATTTCACCTGGCTTTGGTTAATCCCTTAACGGGGTTGTCCAACACTTTACAAGTGATAGCCTATTCTGAGGATAGGCTATCATTATCTGATCGACGGGGGTCGAAAATTGTCTTCTCGAAATTCTTTGGCTCAGAAAGAATATCTTTTATTAGGAAGGGTTCTGCTTACACAACGGATTGAAATGCACACACAACAGTGTGTATGAGGCCTTAGGCGCCATGTGGTTCAAATGTCTGATTTGTATATGTTCACATCTGCAGCTGAGGTTACATTAGGAGCCTCCATCACAGATTCCGGCAAAAATACAGGACACAATAATGCCGTAGCAGAATCCCTCAAAACCTACTGGACACCTAACAGACCACATTATAGTCGAGGTGGTCTGTCGGGGGCTCAGAGTATGCCAGATTCAGCATCAGTTTTTCTGTTTTCTGTTTTGTTTTTTTTCCCAGTTTTTCTTACAACAGAATTGAAAAATAGAGACTACACTGCAGGTGTGAACCAAGCCTAACAGTATCACCCAGACATACACTAACATTCCCCTAGGTTTAACAGGGGGCCAAAACACCGTCCTTGAATGTTGACCTCAATGCACTGTGCAAGCAGAACCCTTAACACCGACACCTGGGACCCCCACCGATCAGCTGTTTGAGAAAGTACTGGCGCTGCTGTGAACACCACGGCCTTCTCTCAGATCACAGCGCCGTACACTGTTTAGCGGCTATGCTTGGTATCGCGCTTAGCCCCATTAACTTAACATAGCCTAGGCCAGTAATGGCGAACATTTTGCAGACCGAGTGCCCAAAGTGCAACCCAAAACCCACGTATTTATCGCAAAGTGCCAACAACGCAATGTAACCTGAATACCAGGGCCGGCCTTTGGGGTGGGCGGGCTGTGCGGCCGCACAGGGCGCCATAGCAACAGGGGTGCCGGCGGCCGACAGCCCGCAGTGTAATGGCGGCGGCGGCTGGGCACAGGGAGATGAGCGCTTCCATTGTGGAAGCGCTCATCTCCAGTCATCTGTATCGCCGTCCTCAGGACAGCGATACAGATGCCTGCCTGTGCTGCGGTAGGGGAGGGAGAGGCGTGTCCCTTTCCCTTCCTCTGATAGGCTGCCAGCACTAGGCCGGCAGCCTATCAGAGGCCGGCGCAGGTGGCATGATGACGTCATCGCGCCGCCTGAGCCATACAGCGTGGGACACAGGCCAGAAGAGGCCTGCATCGCATCACTGACATGGAGGTAAGTATGTGTTTTTTTATTATTTTTATTATGTACAATACTATTACTGGCAAAGGGGGGGGGCTGTTATTACTGGCAAAGGGGGGGGCTGTTATTACTGGCAAAGGGGGGGGCTGTTATTACTGGCAAAGGCGGGGGCTGTTATTACTGGCAAAGGCGGGGGCTGTTATTACTGGCACAGAGGGGCTGTTATTACTGACACAGAGGGGCTGTTATTACTGACACAGAGGGGCTGTTATTACTGACACAGAGGGGCTCTTATTACTGGGGGCTGTTATTACTGGCATAGGGGGCTATTATTACTGGCACGGGGGGGCTGTTAATACTGGCACATGATTGGGGGCACTATAGGGGCATCTACTGAGGCCACAAAGAAGGGGTATTTTATATGGGCTCTCTGTACAGTACAATTTTATACTGGGACACATGGTGGGTACTATGGGGAAGGGGGGAGAGGAGTACTATGGGGTCATCTACGGGGGCACTAAGGGGTATTTTATACTTGCAAATTATGGGGGACACTGAGGGCATCTACTGGAGCATTTTATACTGGTACATTATGGGGGGCACTAGGAGGAAGGAGGGTGTGGAGCACTATGGGGTCATTTACTAGGGGCACTGTATAGGGGTATTTTATACTGGCACATTATGGGGGCACTATGAGGACATTAGCTCTAATGGGGGCATTACAAGGGGGTATTTTTTGCACTGTCACATTATAAGGAGAATTATTACTACTGGGGGGGCATTATGGTGGGCTTTATTACTCCCCCATGGTAGGACCCCCTAGTAGCAGCACTAGCCTCCCCCTGCTCTGCTATCCCTCTGCCTCTTCTCCAAATACTTATTATGAAATCTTTCTCATTAGGATAAAACACCTCATCAGCTCCGCCGAGCCCCCGGCCAAAGTGTTGAAGTGGTGTCCGAGATCCCCAAGGGCCAAGCCAAGTAATTGTAAGATTTCATGTGAAATATGTTTGTTATACACATATAGCCTACACTGTGCCACACAATATATATATATTTTTTTTTTGAGGGGGGGGGGGGGGGGCGCCACAAGGTTAGCTCGCACAGGGCGCCTGAACACCTAAGGCCGGCCCTGCTGAATACTACAGTCCAGTATAGTATATCTTCTATGTATTTTATCATTTAGCTATAATAGCCTGCCTAAATTAAAGGATATGGACACCTTTGTAAAAACAAAAAAAAACAATACAAATTTTTTACACTTATTTATTTTGTGGAGAAAATCATTTCTCCAATTGGTTGTGTTTATTATTTTATTTTTTTTGTTTTTGTTCTACAGCCTGCCGTGTTTCCTATGCACAGCAGGCTGCTCTCAGTGAGTTTACAGAGAATCCGTCATCTGATCGGATTTTCTGTAACTCCTCCTGCGCACACTGGATCGCGCACTGTCTCTCTCTCCCTCCCCCCCCTTCAGGATGGCAGAGCGGTAGCAGGGCAAAGTCTTAGCTATAACACACAGCGGACACTCTGCTGGAAATAACTGTTTAACCTCCACCATTGGGCCGCTGCGCTGTGGCAGCGTCCCGATGGTTACCATGACAACTGGGAGCCTTCACAGGCATCCGGCTAGCCATGGTTAATTTAAGCCTCTTGCACACGAACGCTTTTTTTTCTGTTTACGTTCCGTTTTTTTGCGTTCCGTATACGGAACCATTAATTTCAATGGATCCGCAAAAAAATGGAAGGTACTCCATATGACTTCCGTTTCCATATTTCCATTTTTCCGTTCAGTTGAAAAATAGAACATGTCCTATTATCGCCTGCATAACGAACAAAAATAGTACTGTTCTATCAGGGGCCAGCTGTTCCTTTAAAAACGGAATGCACATGGACGTCATCCGGTTTTTTTGTGGACCGCAAAATACTGAAAAAGCCATACGGTCGTGTGCAAGAGGCCTTAGTGTGAGTTCAGTACACTGCAGTACACTATACAGTATACTGCAGTGTATTGTAAGCCATCAGCCAACATTGTAAAAATGTAAAAAATAAAAAAACACTAAACACGTTTGGTATCGCCACGTCCTTAAGGACCTGATCTATAAAAGTATCATGTTACTTTTACAGCACGGTGAACACCATAAATAAAAAATTAAGAAAAAACTATGATGGAATTGCAATTTTGCCCACCGCAATCCCCCCAAAATATGGTATAAAAAGTGATTAAAAAAAGTCATATGTACCCAAAATGAGTACCAATCAAACCGTGACCTCATCCCGCAAAAACTGGGCCTCTACATAAGCCAATCGTCCAAAAAATAAAAAACATATGGCTTTCAGAAAATGGAGACACAAAAACATGATTTTTTTTCAAATATGCTTTTACTATATAAAATAAAGTTAAAAAAAATGCACATATTCGGTATCATCATGTCCGTAACGACCTGCTCTATACAAATAGCATGTGATCTAACCTATCTGGTGAACACCATAAAAATTACAAAATATTTAAATGTGCCAAAAAATCAATTTTTGATCACCTTAGATCACAAAAAGGATAATACCAAGGGATCAAAAAGTCATATATGCCCCAAAATGGTAACAATCAAACCGCCATCTTATCCCGCAAAAAATTAGACCCCAACTAAGACAATCGTCTAAAAAATAAACAAAAATTGGCTTTCAGAAAAGGGAGGCATAAAAATGTGATTTATTTTTTTCAAAACTGCTTTTATTGTGTAAAAAAAAAAAAAAAAAAAAAAAAAAGACATATTGGGTATCGCTGTGTCCGTTACAACCTGCTCTATAAAAATATCATGTGATCTAAACCAACTGGTGAACGTCTTTAAAAATAAAATAAAAAATGTGCCAAAAAGCCATTTTTAATCACCTTACATCACAAAAAGTGTAAAGCCAACTGATTAAAAATCCATATGTGCCCCAAAATGGTACCACTGAAACAATCATCCCATCCCGCAAAAAATGAGACCCTACCTAAGACAATCGCCCAAAAAATAAAAATAATTAGGGCTTTCAGAAAAATTGTTATGGTGTAAATCCAAAATAAAATTTGAATAATAGACATATTAGGTATCGCCGCGTTGTTACGACCTGCTCTATAAAAATATCACATTATTTACTCTGTCAGGTGAACATTGTAAAAAATAAAAACTGGGTCAGAACAGCCATTTTTTGTTACATTGCTTCACAAAAAGAGTAAAATATATATATATATATATATATATATACACACACACACACACAGACTGCACAACTACCGCTAGCAAAAGATTTATATACTGCAGGAAAAACCCTAAGATATATATATATTGTGGTAATGTGAACAGTGCTGGAAGGTGTGTTGTCCAACTTCAGGTACCTCAGATGGGTGAGACAGATACAATCCAGAGAGTGGCAGTAGTCTCAGCAAATCATAGTTTGCTGGGACATTTCTGTATACATTTTCTGGGCTGGATTTTACTTGGACTAGTGGCTAGGCTTGGTAGAGGGAGTTCCCAGTCCACACCCTTCCAGTACGGGTTTTCCTTTCTACCTGAGGTGATCGCAGGTGAGGTCTACTGTAATCAGGCTTGCATAAAGCGCCTCAGAGTAGGTCAGTCTGAGGAGGGAGAGCGAGACTGTTTTGTGAAGCAGAGGCTCTGTGTGTGGTCTCAGTCAGGAGGACTGAGGGGCCGCAAGGCTTTGAATAGCCTGAGGTTTGGAGGACCTAGCGACACCTAGAGAACGAGGGTTGCACGCCCAGCGTCTGGAGGACTACTGGGACACACTCCCCCAAAAGGTACTGGAGTTGCCACAGCCTGGAGGCTGCAATATTGATGTTGGCTGAGGAAAGCCGCATATAATGTCCATGTGTGAACTGAGCTCTATGAGTGAGGTAGGGACGTATTTTGTTTAGGTAGCGTCTAGACGGGCAGGAGTTTATTTGTGTTTTAAGTGTTGGCGATGCGGGAGCCTCACCCCAACCCGGGGATGTATAACTGGACTATCCTTTATAAGAAGACTGTCAAAATAAATGCACAGTTTGGACATGAAAATCCGTTGTCTGGTGAGATATCTGTGAGTGTGACCCTATATATATATATATATATATATATATATATATATATATATATATATATATAAAAAACAATGGCAGCACATCAGCCCAAATATCAATATGGAGGTGCAGGCCAATGGATCCAGCAACAAATCCAGGACAATACAAGAATTTTAAAAAATGGCAGCACTCACAAAAAATGAGTGAAAAGAAAAACACTTTATTCACCCCTGTGGTCCCAACTAGGGATGAGCGAACTTGTGTTTCAAGTTCGGTGTACAAGGTTCAGGTTCCGGTTATGTAAGAATTCCGTTATGGATTCTGCTACCACGGACCATAACAAAGGGTCCATTCACATGTCCGCATAATAGGTCCATATCCGTTCCGCAAGGGGTGTGGATCCATTTATTTTTAATGGGGCCGCAAAAGATGCGTCCAGCAAACAAATAAAGCAAGTCCTATTCTTGTCCGCAGCCACGGACAAGAATAGGCATTTCTATCATAGTGCCGGACACGTACAGTCCGCAAAATGCGGGAAGCACAAGGCCGCTGTCCGTGTTTGGCAGATCCGCAATTTGTGGATTGCAAAACAGTTGGGACGTGTGAATGGACCCTTATGGTTCGTGGTAGCGGAATCCATAACCGAATTCCTATATAACCTGAGCCTGGCACGCGGAACTTGAAACACAAGTTCACTCAACACTAGTTGCAACATTTTAACTCATAGGTTGAAAAGAGACTCTGTGAATGAGCTTAAAACCGTGAGACCACAGGGGTGAATAAAGTGTTTGAGAGTTAGGGCATTATTTACAAAATATATATATATATATACACACACACACACACACACACACACACACATACATACATATACACAGTTGTGTTTAAAAAAGTGAATAAAGCTCAAAATCCTTCTAAAAGCTTTTATTTCCATACACACAAATGCATTGGATAAAAAAAAAATGGAAGAAAAGTGAATATTAGACTGTTCCAAAAAATAGCAGTGTTTGTATTCTTCTTTACAAACTCAAACATTCACTATATAAACTGAAAAATGTTTCAAGATTTTGCTTTCCTTTGAATCACTTCACTAATATTTAGTTGTATATCCGCTGTTTCTGAGAACTGCTGTACGTCTGTGTTACATGGAGTCAACCAACTTCTGGCCCCTGTGAACAGGTATTCCAGCCCAGGATGATGGGACTACATTCCACAGTTCTTCTCAATTTCTTGGTTTTGCCTCAGAAACTGCATTTTTGATGTCACCCCACAAGTTTTCTATTGGATTACGATCCGGGGATTGGGCTGACCACGCCATAACGTCAATCTTGATGGTCTGGAACCAAGATGTTGCACATTTACTGGTGTGTTTGGGGTCGTTGTCTTGTTGGAACATCCATTTCAAGGGCATTTCCTCTTCAGCATAAGGCAGCATGACCTCTTCAAGTATTCTGATGTATTCAAACTGATCCATGATCCCTGGTCTGCGATAAATAGGCCCAACACCGTAGTATGAGAAACATCCCCATATCATGATGCTTGGCCACCATGCTTCACTGTCTTCACAGTGCACTGTGGCTTGAATTCAGTGTTTGGGGGTCGTCTGACAAACTGTCTCCGGCCACTAGACCCAAAAAGAACAATCTTACTTTCATCAGTCCACAGAATGTCTTTTTTTTTCAACAGTGGGACTTTGCGGGGGCTTCTTGCAGATAGCTTGGCTTCACATAGGCGTCTTCTAATTGTAACAGTACTCACAGGAAACTTTAGACCTTCTTTGATCTTCCTGCAGCCGATTGTTGGCCGAGTCCTTGCCATTTTGGCTATTCTTCTATCCATTCGAATGGTAGTTTTTCGAGCTGAGCAGCCTATCATTTTCTGCACTTCTTTATATGTTTTCTTATCTCCAATCAACTTTTTAATCAAGGTACTGACTGTAGATCACTGCACTAACGTTACCATCAGAAATATCTATTGTGTCTACAAACAATGGACTTCTACAGAATGGAAAATGAGAAATAGATGATTACAGGCTGTAGCATACTGTAAGACTCACAATGTTGTGGACTGGAATTAAATCTTACTACCAAGTTACTTGCAAGTTCCAGCAGCCTATATGTAAGTGGCTGCTAGCTGTGCTGTGTAACAGGATGTGGGGGGCGGGGCAGCAGAGCTGTGCTATGTAACAGGATGTGGGGCATGGACTACTACATCATCCAGATAGATCAGAATTGACTCAAAGTTCAGTTCACCCAGGCAGTGTTCCATTAAGGCGTTGAAATGTACCCGGAGCATTCGTCAGCCCGAAGGGCATTCTGTTGAACTCGTACAGCCCCATGGGTAGGATAAAGGCTGTCTTCTGTCTATCTTTCTCTGCCACAGGTGCTCGCCAAGTCCATAGTTGAGAAATACAGTCAGGTCCATAAATATTGGGACATCGACACAATTCTAACATTTTTTGCTCTATACACCACCACAACGAATTTGAAATTAAACAAACAAGATGTGCTTTACCTGCAGACTGTCAGCTTTAATTTGAGGGTATTTACATCCAAATCAGGTGAACGGTGCAGGAATTACAACAGTTTGCATATGTGCCTCCCACTTGTTACGGGACCAAAAGTAATGGGACAACTGGCTTCTCAGCTGTTCCATGGCCAGGTGTGTGTTATTCCCTCATTATCCCAATTACAATGAGCAGATAAAAGGTCCAGAGTTCATTTCCAGTGTGCCATTTGCATTTAGAATCTGTTGCTGTCAACTCTCAAGATGAAATCCAAAGAGCTGTCACTATTAGTGAAGCGAGCCATCATTAGGCTGAAAAAACAAAACAAACCCATCAGAGAGATAGCAAAAACATTAGGAGTGGCCAAAACAACTGTTTGGAACATTCTTAAAAAGAAGGAACACACCGGTGAGCCCAGCAACACCAAAAGACCCAGAAGACCACGGAGAACAACTGTGGTGGATGTCCGAAGAATTCTTTCCCTGGTGAAGAAAACACCCTTCACAACAGTTGGCCAGATCAAGAACACTCTCCAGGAGGTAGGTGTATCTGTGTTAAAGTCAACACTCAAGAGAAGACTTCACCAGAGTGAATACAGAGGGTTCACCACAAGATGTAAACCACTGGTGAGCCTCAAAAACAGGAAGGCCAGATTAGAGTTTGCCAAATGACATCTAAAAAAGCCTTCACAGTTCTGGAACAACATCCTATGGACAGATGAGACCAAGATCAACTTGTACCAGAGTAATGAGAAGAGTATGGAGAAGGAAAGGAACTTCTCATGATCCTAAGCATACCACCTCATCAGTGAAGCATGGTGATGGTAGTGTCATGGCGTGGGCATGTTTGGCTGCCAATGGAACTGGTTCTCTTGTATTTATTGATGATGTGACTGCTGACAAAAGCAGCAGGATGTATTCTGAAGTGTTTCGGGCAATATTATCTGCTCATATTCAGCCAAATGCTTCAGAACTTATTGGACGGCGCTTCACAGTGCAGATGGACAATGACCCAAAGCATACTGCAAAAGCAACCAAAGAGTTTTCTAAGGGAAAGAAGTGGAATGTTATGCAATGGCCGAGTCAATCATCCTGACCTGAATCCGATTGAGCATGCATTTTTCACTTGCTAAAGACAAAACTAAAGGGAAAATGCCCCAAGAACAAGCAGGAACTGAAGACAGTTGCAGTAGAGGCCTGGCAGAGCATCACCAGGGATGAAACCCAACGCCTGGTGATGTCTATGCGTTCCAGACTTCAGGCTGTAATTGACTGCAAAAGGATTTGCAACCAAGTATTAAAAAGTGAAAGTTTGATTTATGATTATTATTCTGTCCCATTACTTTTGGTCCCTTAACAAGTGGGAGGCACATATGCAAACTGTTGTAATTACTACACCGTTCACCTGATTTGGATGTAAATATCCTCAAATTAAAGCTGCCTGTCTGCAGGTAAAGCACATCTTGTTAGTTTCATTTCAAATCCATTGTGGTGGTGTATAGAGCCAAAAATGTTACAATTGTGTCGATGTCCCAATATTTATGGACCTGACTGTACTTGGTCCGCTGTAATGTCGTCAATGACTCTTCAATCCTGGGCAGGGGAAAAGCGTCCTTTACTCTGGCAGCGTTTAACTTACGATAATCCACACAGAATCGCAAGGACCCATCCTTCTCCCGCACCAAGAAAACTGTGGGGCTCACGAGCTTTTGCTCTCTTTTACCACTCCACTGTCTAACATCTGTGATAGCATCATTTTCACTTCTTGGTAGAGAGTAGGGGGGATCTGCTGGTACCTTTCTCAAATTGGGGGAGTGTCCCCAGTCAGTATATTTTATGTTCTATAGCCGTTGTGCACCTGAAGTCCTCTTCACACTGGGAAAAGGTAGATTGAAACTTCCATAGTACTGCATCAATCTTCATTTTTAACAGCCCGTAGGGCTAATTGGCTACCTGCGAGTGGTTCTCCTTGCAGCACATATAACTCAGCCACTTTTTCACCAGCATGGAAGGTAACTTCATGGTCGTGTATGTTGACACACTGGACTAACACATGGCCGTCCATTACTGTCACAATGGTCCTGGCGACCACTGGGCTTCGTCCGGCTTCTGACATGCCTAGAGGCTCTATCAGCACCCCAATACCATTCAGTTTCCTCCGGCTTTCGACAGACATCCGTATCATCTTCTCCTGCCGTGGAGATATGGTACAGGCTCCTCCATATAGGGCATACACTGCTCCCACCGGCTTATCTTCAGGGGTGCTTTTAAGATGTGCGGCCCAGTCTTCTAACAGCATATTTTGGCTGTCAAACCGCACTAGATTAGTCCTTTGCTGCCATCTACTGACCAAACAAATTATAGCAGGCAATTTATACTCTACATTCAATAACATTGGTGAATCTTGCTTACACCCTTACATCTGCAGAGTGCTGCTGCATTGTCCTTTTTTTCCTGTATGTTTCTAGCCATGGCAGCGTGCACCTGCACATTGGGATGTGCTGACTGACCCCCTTTTTTGTAGTTCTATCCTGAGGATAGGTCATCAATTAAAATCTCCAAAAAAAACTTTAACTACCTAACCATGGAACTGGTCTTGTTTGAATGCTGGCATTCGTCTAAGCTAAACAGGAGATATCACTGTTAGAAATGGAGTCAGGAATAATTGCGGGTAAGGCTACTTTCACACTAGCGTTTTCAATTCCGCTATTGAGATCCATTGCGGAACAGATGTGGACGTGTGAATGGACCCTTAGGCTACATGCACACGGCAGTGTTTTTTTGCGGCCTCCGTTCCGTTTTATTTTGCGGATCGGATGGTTTCCTATTCATTTCTATGGATCCGTTAAAAATGCGGTGGACTCATCCATTTCTTGTCTGCGTCTGCTGTCCTTGTTTCACGGCTGCAAAAAAAATATGGCATGTCCTATTCTTGTCCGCAAAAAACGGTTTGCGTACCCATAGAAGTCAATGGGTCCGCAATAAAAACGGAACGGATGTGGATGTAAAAAAAACAGGAACACTGATCCGCTATATGCGTACCGCAAAAAACATTGTGTCATATCCAAAAGGTTTTTCGTGAGGTATAAATAAAACCCGCTCTCTTGAAGCTTTGCTTGTATTTTTTCAGTCCTTTTATTTTTTATATAAATAAAATCGCTATAATGCATAGTAATCGTGACAGCGCTGAACTGATTGCTGCGCGACGTTTCTGGGGTCACGCCCCCTTAATCATGCGTCCTTGTGGGTTGTAACCATGCGCTTTAAATACAATCTTTTTCCATCATCATCATTTCGCATTTACATAGATTCATTAATAGCTTCAATTTTCACAGACGTACATAAAATACTTATGTCGCATTGAGATACTGATCATAGAAATACCTTAAAAGTTGCAGAGTTCATTTAACCCTTTAGGATATACATTTTCATTATCCATCTAGTCTTGTATTGTAGCAATCTCTGTAGTCACCTTCATTAATCAGTCTACCCAGGGAGACTAAAAACATTAGTAGTGAAATAGAGAAAATAT
The DNA here is from genome assembly GCF_014858855.1 of Bufo gargarizans. NCBI lineage: Eukaryota > Metazoa > Chordata > Amphibia > Anura > Bufonidae > Bufo > Bufo gargarizans. The sequence continues at coordinate 8,342,994 of NC_058083.1, forward strand.
TATGTGAAGTTCTATTAGTCAGAAAAAAGAATAAAAAGGCCAAGGATAATCGCTGCATGTATATAGGGACTTATGATAGGCACGCAACTCTCATAAAAAAATGCTATAAATAAATATTGGGGATTATTAAAATATGATAAAAAATATGGCAGTTTATTTAAAGAAAAACCTAGATTTTCATGTCGGAGAGGTAGAACTGTAGGGAATACTTATCAGAGACGACATCAGAACAAAAAAGACAAATAAACAGACTTTTTTAGCTGCAAGGAAGAAATTAAAGGTACTACTCTTGGCAGAAAAAAAAAAAAGAAAAACCAGAGATTGCTACAATACGAGACTAGATGGATAATGAAAATGGAGACACTATATCCTAAAGGGTTAAATGAACTCTGCAACTTTTAAGGTATTTCTATGATCAGTATCTCAATGTGACATAAGTATTTTATGTACGTCTGTGAAAATTGAAGCTATTAATGAATCTATGTAAATGTGAAATGATGATGATGGAAAGAGATTGTATTTAAAGCGCATGGTTACAACCCTGAAGCACGCATAATTAAGGGGGCGTGACCCCCGAAACGTTGCGCATCGTGGGGTAGCAATCAGTTCAGCGCTCTCAGGATTACTATGCAGTCTTAAAAGGTTATTCGGGGGGGTATAAATAATACTCGCTATCTTGAAGCTTTGCTTGTATTTTTTTTAATATAAATAAATCGCTATAAAGGCCGGATGCACATGACCACGGACCGCTCTCGGCCGCGGAACACGGCCATGTGCATCCGGCCTTATAGCGATTTATTTATATAAAAAAAAAGGACTGAAAAAATACAAGCAAAGCTTCAAGAGAGCGAGTATTATTTATACCTCCCGAATAACCTTTTAAGACTGAGTGGATTATCTGAAGATATTGCTGTCATTCTGGTATTGTTTGAAAGCCTGGCATGCCACGTTTCAATCAATACATGCCTCTAGCTGCTGCCAAACCAGAGATATGAGCAGCTGAAGCAGCCCCCACCCCTTCAGTTTGGGGAGGAGGGAGAGCAGTTGCAGAGCTGACAGCCTGCAGGAGGAAAAGAGAAATGGTAAAAAAAAAATATATATATATATATATATATAGAAATGTGGCATTATCATAATTTTTATTATGTCACTAAGGGGTTAAAAATGCAATAGTGTCCCCCGAGTTGTGCGCCAACAAGATTTGCTTCAGACACATTAAAAAAACTACAATAAAAAAGTGACATTTGTGGGAGGGTTTTTCCAATTTTAACGGGACTGTTAGGAGGTCGAAAGATAGTCACATCTGTGGTGTAGTCTCCATTGTTTTTAGTTCCATTACATAGTCAGATCAGATTCAGGACGCATTACAAACATTATGACAAGTATATCTTTTTTAAATTGAAAGAAAAAAAAAAGTGGCCCGAATGCAATGTGAATAGAGCATTACCCTGTACATAGAGAAGATTTCTGTCACTCTCCAGGCAAGCTTAAGATAGCACATTAATAGGATCTCACCGGCCTCTTGACGCAAATCCAATTGTACAGAATGAGAGAATGAAGAGCCCATTCCACAGAGAGAAGGGGATGCGATTTCAGCCACGTGCAAGCCCCTTCTATTAGAGGGGGAACGGAAACGTTCCTGAATTCAGTGCTGTGGGGAGGCAGCCATCTTTCCTGGAGAAATACCCGGTGACGCTCTCTCACGCCACCTGCAGGCCGACAATCCCGCTGTTGTCACCTGTTCAGCAACAAAGATCAAGGGGTTAGGCCACCAATATCAGATGATCGGTAGGGGTCCGATTCCTCCCCAAAGAACAAATAGTATTTTTTTTAAGGGCGCCATTTAATTTACCATGTCTGTTATTGGAAAACAGGGAAAAAAAAAATCTTTGTGGGGTTAAATTGAAAATAAAAAAACAACAATCCCGCCAAGGTTTTTGGGGTTTTGACACACTGTGCTCTAAAATCGACATGACTTCCTTATTCTCCGGCTCAATACAAATACAGAGATCCCAAACCTGTATCCTTTTTTTTTTTTTTACTACTTAAAAAAAAAAAAAAAAAAAAAAAAAAAAAAACGTAAAAAAATAAATAAAATAGATATATCGAAATTTTCTTCGCATTGCCATTTTCTGACATAGTAACAGTTTATAGGGCTGAAAAAAAGACATCTGTCCATCCAGTTCAGCCTGCAAGTTGATCCAGAGGGGGAAAAAAAACTGAGAGCAAAAAAAAAAAACCCTGTGTCAGCCCCTGATAGCCATAACTTTTTTTATATTTCTATCAACAAAGCTGTATGAGGGCTTGTTTTTTGCGAGACGAATTGTAGTTCTTATTGGTACCATTATTGTGGTGCAAACAACTTTTTGATCACGGTTATTACATTTTTTGGGGGAGGAAAGGTGACAAAAAAAATGGTGAATTTTTATTTATTTTTTATATTTTAATAGTTCAGACATTTTGCAGAGATACCTAATATGTTTATTTTTTATTGTTAATATATTTTTCTAGGTAAAATTGGGAAAGGGAGATGATTAAAACTTTTAATATTTAAATTTTTTTATTTTTTTATTTAAAGGGAACCTGTCACCTCCAAAACCCATCTGAAGCTGCCAGCAGTACCTGAGAGTAGCCAGCAGTGTGATTCTGACGATTGTTTTATTTCTGAATGCAGATGCGGCAAAAGCTCTGAAAACATTCCTTAATCCCCTGCCTGCGCACTTCTCTAGACATGCTAGAAGTCAAGGGGGCAGCGGCTTTCTTGCTTCAAGTCACGGTAACTGCGCCCCCTTCCCTGCCCCTTCGCTGTGACCGACAGCCGGCAGTTTGGCTGGCTTTGCGGAACTCTCTGCATAAGCGCTGTCAGTCACAGCGAAGGGGCAGGGAAGGGGGCACAGTTACCGTGACTTGAAGCAAGAAAGCCGCTGCCCCCTTGACTTCAAGCATGTCTAGAGAAGCGCGCAGACAGGGGATAAAGGAATGTTTTCAGAGCTTTTGCCTCATCTGCATTCGGGAACAAAACAATCGTCAGAAACACTGCTGGCTACTCTCAGGTACTGCTGGCGGCTTCAGATGGTTTTTGAAGGTGACAGGTTCCCTTTAATAACATTAGTCCCCTAGAACCTAAGATCTTTTGATCCCTTGTCTTATTCACCCTAATAGAGATCTATTAGGGTGAATAGGATTTTTACACTGTCCCTGCTGAGCTATGCCTCGTGCACAGAGCAGCAGGGAGCTTACCATGGCAGCCATGGAAGGCTTGAGCAGCGTCCAGGCTGCCCTGGTAACTGATTGGAGCCCCACAATTTCACCATTCACAGTACGTGATATCATGGCTTATCTACTCCCTCCTGACCTCTGCACAGGTCACAGAGCACGCCTAGAAAACTCTCCCACAGAAGCCAGTCCGGGTTAATTTGTGAACGCACTGAATTCGGCGTATAGGTCGGCTTTCAGTCAGCATATATGCTGGAAAGCAGCCGGATCCTATTACAGTGAATGAGGATCCAACAGCACAAATGAGGTCAGCTCCTGTCCATTGTGTCTATGGCCCCTGTGGCTGCGGCAAAACTATTTTCTTAATGCTAAAGTGCTGATAAGAACAGCTCAGGCAAGATGGCCGCCCCCATAATAATATACAGGAAATAGAATTAAAAAAATCTGTAAGCAAGAAAAAAAAGAGATTCGAAAAAAAGGATGTGTGTTGCTGGTTGTAAAATTTTTTTGATGGATTCCCTTTAAGCACTGTAATTTAGTCTTTGCCGGTCTGATGCGGCCACAACTTCGGAGAGTGAAGCATCGCTTGGCCGTGTTAACCTTTTGAATGCCAGCGTGCTAGAAGTCTACCTGTCTGATGCTACAGAGTGCAGTGTGCGCCTGGGTATTTTTGCGCGTTAAAGTGCTGGCACCTCATTGGCAGGAATGAGTGGTGGCAGTGTGTTGTGTGGACTGGTTTTGGGGTGCATTTAGCTTGTTTTTAGCCTTCTATCAACGTTTTGTGAATGGAGAAAGCAGATTAACCCCTTCCAGTTGCCTGTGCAGTGAGTGACATAGTACAATCAATGATATGGTGCACATGATTGTCCCTGCACTACTCTTACTTGTCTTTGCACCTCTTATTGGGTTCACAGGTAATAAGGACAATATATTACCATGATTTGCCCCTTTTCAGGGTATTTTATTCTGGACAAGTTCAAGGGTGAGGAGATATGGTACAACGGAAGAGAAGACAGACACACAACTTCTACATTCACTTACATTATTGTTACATTAGGCTTTGACCCAATACTAAGAAGTTCACATTCTTGCTCTTATGCTGGACACAGACATGCACTGACAACGTAGACTATTTGACCTTTCAATGAGGCTCTTGGAAGGTTCTGATTCTCCTTGTGGAGACCTAGCTGCTGTAGGAAGGCTTCCAGGCAATGCACCCTGGGAAAAGGAGTATGCAAATTAACTTTCCTCTAGTGCCACCTATGGGTAGCTACCCTGTAAGTCAACGTCTGAACCCATTAAAAGGGTCATCAATATCTGATCGTTGAGGATCCGACTCCCGACACCCCTGTTGATCAGCTGTTTTTCTTGCTAGGCCAGGGATATCACGTTTAGTGGCCACATGTACTATGGGCCTGAGCTGCAGTACCAAGCACAACCACTATACAATGGACAGCGCTGTGCTTGGCATGCTTCGTGGAGGCCATGGCGCTCACTGGGCATCAGACCGCCAACAATCACATACTCATTAAATACTTGGACAAACCCTTTAAGAAGCCGTGAAACATGACTAGAGACAGCCACCCGTGGAGAGCAGTTTCTTGCTCCTCATTGGTATAGGCAAGGCTCTCTGATCTCTGGTTTGGCTGATACCCCTAGTCAGGAGTCACGGTGCTTCAAGTTTGAGACGTCTGCACTTCCGTACCCAGCATTACAATTAATGTCGTAATCCCAGTTCTGGCTGCTCGCTCTAATGCTCAAACCTCTGCACCTGAGAGTTTCCTATGAGGCACATAAAGTTGGTCATTTCCATCCTGTAACGGTCTGCAAAAAAACTTTTCGGCTGGAATACAATCGTCCATTGACCCTTAGGCCTCATGCACATGACCGTTGTTGTGTTCCGTTCCGCAAAATGGGGTTCCGTTGCTCCGTGATCCGTTTCCGTTTCCGTGCGTCTTCCTTTATTTTTGGAGGACCACCAGACATAAAGGAAAGTAAAAAAAAAAAAGTCTAAAAGACAGGTTTGCCATGCAAATGATAGGAAAAAAAACGGACACAGACAACAATCTTGTGTATTTTTTTGACGGACTGGAACCACGGACGCGGATGACAAACGGTCAACGGACCCATTGAAAGTCAATGGGTTCGCAGAAAATCACGAAAAACTGAATAACGGTTGTGTGCATGAGGCCTTACCCAAATGTGCATGTTAATTATATAGAGGAGGGGGGATGAGAAGCTGCCGGACACCTCTGACACTGATAATCTCAGGGGGACAGTAAATCATCTATCGTGTACCTTTCTCCTGTAGGGATGAGCGAACCCGAACTGCAAACCCAGACTTTTCCACTGAACTCCGGGTTTGAGTTCGGTGTTCAGGTCATTTTATTATTTTCCGTTATAACAGAAAATAATATCATTCTTAAGACAGAATGCAAAAGAATGTGGCAATTTAGGGGTAAAAAAAACGACTCACCTCGTCCACTTGATCGCACTGCCGCAGTGTCTTCTATCTTCTTTCAGCAGGACCTGCAAAAGGACCTGCAATGACGTCACATTCTCCTGACATTAAACCCCAGATGAGAAGCGGCCAGCACCCATAGACCATAGATGGTGGATCTGAATAGCAGGGGTGTAGCAGACAATGAAGGTAGCAATACACAGTAGGCCTCATGCACACTACTGTATTTTCGGTCCACAACCAATCTGCATTTCTTGTGGATCGCATGGGGACCCATTCATTTCTACGGGGCCGCAAAAAATGCAGACAACACATGGATGTCACCCATGTCGCCATCTGCAGTTGTATGTTCATTCCGCAATATTTTTTTTTTTTAAATAGAACATGCACTATTCTTGTCCGTTTTTCGGGACGCACATGGAACGTAAAATGATTACCGTCGTGTGCATGAGGCCTTCGCCTAAAGTTGAATAAAAAGGAACAAAAGCTTATCAAAACTAAAGCATATATTCGTCAGGTGACATTTAACTATGGTCAGTAGATTTATCCGGCTAATGATCTTTCTTTGAACTTTCATCCAAGGGGTTGTGCGGGTCCAGAGCTGAACCCGGACATATCCCCATTTTCACCCAGACATCCCCCCCCTGATGAAATGCTCCGATGCTCTCCTTTGTCCTGCACGATTCAGCCATTTTTTTAGAGATCCAGTGACATACCGGGCTCTCCATGGGTAAGCTGGATAAAGGCTTCCGCCTAGCAGTGTTGCTGGTGATGTCACCGGCTCTGATGGGCAGGCTTTAGCGCTGACCTAGCTACATTTATAAATCTATGTTGTGCAGTTCCTCTGTTATTCCTGCTAGAGATTTATGAATAAAGGCCAGCTGGGTGTTTCAAGTTGGGGGTGAGTCTCTGCACAGTCGGACACTGATTGGATAGTGACAGACCGTGCAGACACCCCCCCCCCCCCCCCCCAATCCAACTGGGAACAACCAGCTGGACCGTAATTCATAAAAGTTCTAGCAGGAATAATAACGGAACAGCACAACAGAGGGTCATAAAAATAAATGCTCCAGCTCTGTGATTTCATGGCAATCAGCTGAAATTAACAGTGGAACCAAGAAGCAAGTGTTCAATTCCCATACAGCGCCACTGCAGGTGAAAAGAGGCATAACGTGGTGCCTACTGACATCAATGGGGGTGATCCATATAATGCACAATTGAGCCGGTCCTCCAGAGCAAGGTCTTTGTAGCAGTTCATGGATGGGGATAATAGATGGGCGCCAAATGGGTTTTAATCCAGACAACCCCTTTAACGCATGCCAGTCATACACATAGTGCAGAACCTTTTTTTTCCTGAGATCTACAGAACCTGTACTAAAAGAAGCAACTTTATGGACTAACTCAATATTCATATACTATACATATAATACACCACACTAATCTCATCGGCAAATATACCAATCATGGCAGACAAGTCCTCCTTCCCAAAAGCACAACAGGAGGGAGATGGAGTGATTTAAAGGCTATGGACATCTTTAAAAAAAATTATTGCATGATACTCATTTTCAGCCCAAATTTTTTTTTTTTTTCAATTGGTCTTTTTTTTTTTAATGTCAGCCCCTTTCTCTGTACAGTCTTGAGATTATCTAGTAGCAGGCCCCGTTTTTTACACTGTATCCTTTCAGGGAGTCCAGATGACAGCTTATGTGAAACCTTACCTCTGATCTCCTGACAGCTGATAAGAAGATGACTCATTCATGAGCTGCAGCTGTTAGTAGTTCAGAGAGAATCAGAAAGTGAAAGTAAGATGCTCACAGCTAGGCTAAAACTTAACCCTTTATGACAACAACTGCTGAAAAGTTTTAATAAAGACCAATTAAAAAAAAAAATTTTAGCCCAAAGTGAGTAGACTGCAATGGCAGTGGGTATATTCATGGCAATTGCTTGGTAATTTGTCCTCCTTTGAAAAAAAATTCAAGGAACAAAATAAAAAGCTGACTTCCCAGAACCAGCCACTTTTTTATATAAAATTTCACATTTCTTTCCTCCTTTATCAGTGCCGTTTAAATGGGAGGATATATCAGGTTGGTGGCGGTCGGACTCTTTGCACTCCCATCGATCAGCTGCATCTTAATAGTTTACATGGGGGTCATCTACCTGCACGGTCTGGTTAACAGCGGCGGTGCAGAGTATTGCATTCCATGAATATGGTGAAGCTGCGGTACCCTGCACTGCTGCTACTAGGTAGAGATGACCCCATGTAAATGAAGAACAGGCCGCAGCACATGCACAAGTGACAGGGGCCCTTCAAACTGCTGGGTGCCAAGAGTTCGAATGCTACCAATCTCAAGGCGTCAGGATGGGCCATCAATATCCTAAATCCCGGAAAACACCTTTACAACTTATCCTCTATCCATAGGACAGGTGGGGGTCGGACCCCAGTCAATCACTGGAATGGAGGCCAGTGTTCCCCCATTGGACGCCGACGCTCCATTATGTTCTCTCAGACGGCGGGAGTTATAGCCAAGTACAGGCTTTCACCTAGCTCTGACAGACCCATAGAGTTGAATGGAGCAGCAGCACACATGTGTCTTCACTGCTACAGTCAAACAGAAGGCTAGGGGTCAGAGGGGGGCCCCAAAGGTCAGTCCCCCACCAATCAGACACGAGTGACTCGTAGAGGTGCTCCACCTAAAATTTATACAGAAATATGGTTAATACGACAGTAAGAGATAGAGAATAGTTTGTTAAAGGAACGTGCTGCTTGACAACCCTACATCAATGACTGGTTGTTAGGTAGTGTGTCCCTAGCAACCAACCTGTCAGACATAACCCGAAGCTGACTTCAGCCTATCTCAGCCTGCATAGATTTTTCTAATAAAACCTTTAGGTGGTGAATCTCTCTACTACATGGACATCACTGCAAATGAAATGCACATCTGTCAGCACGTACACACGGATATAACACTGGCTCTGCCCACATCATGGTGGCCTTTACTTTCTACATTCAATGGTAACAAAGATTGTCCCGCAGGTATCTAATATGCCGCGCACATACTATAGATACGATCAGGGCAGGAACATGCATTACCAAAAAATACATTCCTCGTGCATGTCCACCAGTACTACTAGCGATAAATACTGCAAATACTGAAACGCGCTGGCACAATCACGTCACTATGATAACCGGGAAGTCTCTCTCTCTATGTCATCACCGTCTGATAAAAATCTATGGATGTTCCAGCAGCATCAAGGGTCTGGTACTGGACACCCTACAATGTATTACTCTTGAGGTCCAGGGCGTTGGGAGTCCTAGAAATGTAGGACGTATATTGCACAAGATACCGGGATCCTATCCCGTCAGCACCGGAGGTAAGTAAGGAATCCTTACAACAATCTGAAGCTGCCTATAAGTGGATATTTACAGGATACTGTGGAGCGGTGGAGCCCCCAAGCCCAGTGCATACGGTAAGATGGAAAGCAGAACAGCCCCCCGAGCGGACAGCGCACATTATGTGATGCTGCTGGGGGGCTGTGCTGGACCGATTCCGTCGGAGCTCATGGGTGATGCTGGAGGCCCTCTGGCGTCTCTGATGAAGAGTTCCTGATTGGCCGAAAATGTCAATGGGATGAAGCCTTCGTTATCGGCTGTCAGAGTAATCCAACAAGAGGGGCCTGAAAGAGAGAAGGAATGGGGTTAGCGTTCTTCTTGGGGGGAAGTTACATACATTTAAAGGGGTTGTCTCACTTCAGCAAATGGCATTTATCATGTAGAGAAAGGTAATACCAGGCACCAGGGGCAGACTGTCCATAGACCTCAATTTCCTAGTGGGCCGATGCCCGGTGGGCCACCTGAGCCCTTCTCTAACCACAGGGTACGTAATGATCTGATAGTCCTCGCGTTAATGATGGGAGGATCATTGAGGAGGACACCTGTGGTACCCGGCCAGGTACATAGATACCTACCAATGTACCTGGCCGGGTACCACAGGCATCCTCCTCAATTCAACTGTATCAGGCAGGTCATACAGTAGAACACGGTGGCAGACACAGGAGCCCATGGCTTCCTGCCATGTCATTCACCCTCATAGGAAATAGGCACAGGGCTTGAAGCCTATGAGACAGTGTACAGATGACACAGATTAGCAGGCATCTAAGGCCTCATGTGGCCTGCACTGCAGATGGCATGGCTGACCCTGCCTACTTGTGTCGCCATTTTTTTTTTTTTTCCAGGGCCAATGTATTGTGATTGTCCATATTGCCTCCTTTGCTGATTTGATTTGTTTTTTTCATCACATTATACACTGTTGGTTTCCAGGGATTACGACCACCCTACAATCCATCAGTAGTGGTCATGCTTGCACACTATAGGAAAAAGAGCCGGGCTCCCTGGTGGGTGGGATTGTGGGAGCGCACATAGGCATGCATACGCAGCAGCTCCTGGCCCGGCCACTTCTTATCTGTGCTGCAGCGTTGGTCGTAACCATGGAAACGAGCAGTGTATAATGTGATAGAAAAATGAATCCAGCCAGCAAAGGAGGCAATATGGAGAATCACAATACATTAGGAAGTGTCTTGTATTAACTTTTTCTACATGATAAATTCCATTTGCTGAAGTGAGACAACCCCTTTAAAGCGGTTGTCTCACCTCATGAAGTTATATTTATTATGGGTATAACCTTGATAAGTAACTTATTAATGTAGATGCATTTACAGTTATGGGTCTGGTCCCCACCATCTTTTTCCTCTTTATAGACTGCTTGTCTCTAGGGGTTACGGCCACCATTGCAATGCAGCAGCGGTGGCCACGATTGTGCACAGCAAGAAAAAAAAGCGGCCTCCACTGTCATTCTCTCCTGTAAGAAACAGATTGCAGCAACCACTTACCATCGGGTTTCAGGATCTGTACAGGGTCTGCTGAGACTGCTAGTGATTCTGATACACTAGCAGCCTCAGGAGCGCACACACATGCAAGGGGCAGACATACCGCCTGTGCAGCCGATCCGGCTGCATAGGGGCCCCAGTGCAGGAGGGGGCCCCCTTCTTACCGGTGGCAGAGGGACATAAGTGCTTCCATTGTGGAAGTGCTCATCTCTCTATTTTCATCTATATCACCGTCATTTGCGCTATTTTATATACTGGAACACATGGGGGGCACTATGGAAAAGGAGGAGCACTATGGGGGGCCCTATCAAATATACTGGCACACATGGGGGGAACTATGTAGGGGGAGGAGTACTATAGGGGGCCCTATCTTATATACTGGCACACGAGGGGCACTATGGAAGGAGAGGAGCACTATGGGGGGCCCCATCATACACTGGCACACAGCGGGGCACTATGGAGGGGGAGGAGCACTATGGGGCCCTCTGCTGTCTGTGTTCGTTCCTGGGCAGGATTATATTATCCTAGCACCGCTTGCCTGCTCCATCACTCCCAGCAGAGGCACCGCCACCACTACAGCTCAGAAAGTGCCCCGGGAGCCGTGCACTCTTATCTGATTCAAGCCGCCCATAGACATTACATTTTAGTCGTCAGCTCCTGGAGATACAAATCATGCCAGATTGATTGATTTCATGTCCCAAACCCTGGAGTGTTCCCTGGAGATAAGTGGCACCAGTGCTGTGTGGCAGCCACTCATCTTCACTCTGCTTTGCGGAAATAACATGCTTGTCTGTATAGTGCCACCCGTCCCTAAAGGCTCAGCATGCTGCCATACGGTGCCCCCGAGATACAGCATGAGCTCGAACTCACCAAGATATACAATTTGAGGCACCGAGGGGGGAAATTTATTAAAACTGGCATTTCATATACCAGCGATGGAATAAGATGCGCCAAGAGCTGGCATTGATTTGCGCCATAATTTACGCAAGTCTCTGGTGTAAATTACAGTCAATGTGTTTCGCTGCTTCACTGCAGCCAAGCCCAACCGACTTAAAACAAAAAAATTGGGAGTGGCATAAAATTTTTAAAAGTTGATTTTTTTTGTGCAAATATAGTTCACGGGAAAACTTGCGTTAATTTCAGGCCACCAAACTATCACAAGTCGCATAACTTCTTCCCGTAGAACACTAACTATATGGGAGCTGTATGGTACGTGTATGGTAATGGTTGGTGGTGGCAAGCGAGATGCCGACCTCTTTACGATCTCCGGAAATTTTTCATTTAGTCATGTCTCCTTTGCAAAATTGTTCACATGAGAAATTGAAATGGGTGACATGTACTGGCCATAGACGGGATATTCTTCACTCACCCAGTTGCATCTCCACCAGCGACAGACAGAAGAGCTCCTGGATGGTCCCGAGACGCAGCTTGTTGTCACACAGCAAAACCGACTTTTTCACCGACGAACTGTCCGAGTGATTCCTCTGTAGAAATAAGGAGAGACTTTAGAAATAATAGGGGACTCTCATTACACCCTTTAAAGGGGTTGTCCGGGCTACAGATATTGATGACCTATCTGATAATTCAGTGGGCGTTCTGACTCCCAGCACCCCCACCATTCAGCTGTTTGAAGGGGCCGCGATGCTGTTCATACCATCTCCATTGTCGTGGTGGCGTAGTGTAATTACAAATGCTTGTCCTGTTCAAAAAACATCAGAGAAAGCTGTAATTATACTTCAACACCTCTACAAAGGAGACAGCGTGCAGGAAAGCATTCAAACAGCTGATCGACAGGGGTGCCGGGAGCCACCCCCACCCTGCTGATCTGATATTAAAGGGGTTCTTTCATGACTAATATAAAAAAAATTTAGCAGACATAACCTAGTACATGACAACCGCTTTCTAACAAAGCTAGAGCCAGCCCTGTACAGGGGAAGTGTCCTCTCTGCTGCAGCTTCAGTGTCTGCAGGCTTTGCCTTAAAGGGAGTCTGTCACCACATTTGAGCATATTAGACTGATCAAATAGCGTTATATGTGCCACGAGAACTTAAAAACGGTACCTTTGTTGTATCTAATGGAGCTTTCTTTCAGCCAAAAATGAACTTAAGATTTTGTAAATGCGCCCTCTCAAGTGCCCAGGGCGGCGTCTCAGTCGTCCGAGCCCCAGGCAGCACCTCCTTAACGGCTCATAACCCCGCCCTCCGTGTGCCTCTGCCCGCCCGTTTACTCTCCTCCTCCTCTCTCCTTTTCCACTGCCCCCGCTACGAATTTGACCGCGCAGCTGCAGTGGAAAAGGAAAGAGGAGGAGAGTAAACGGGCGGGCAGAGGCACACGGAGGGCGGGGTTATGAGCCGTTGAGGAGGTGCTGCCTGGGGCTCGGACGATTGAGACGCCGCCCTGGGCACTTGAGAGGGCGCATTTACAAAATCTTAAAAGTTCATTTTTGGCTGAAAGAAAACTCCGTTAGATACAAAGGTACAGTTTTTAAGTTCTCGGTGGCACATATAACGCTATTTGATCAGTCTAATATGCTCAAATGTGGTGACAGACTCCCTTTAATAGGAGCTCAGCTGGAGGATTTTGCAGAAACATTTAGGGTAAGAGGTTTCTATAAAAAAAAAACAAAAAAAAAAAAAAAAAAAAAAAAAAACTTTGCAGGTGTCCCGTCCCGAAGAAATTAAAGCAGCACATTTCTCCTGACTGCTGGTGGCCAAACGCTCTAATATCTACAGGGCGGCTCTATTTCTCTGCTGTCCAGATCCCAGAGCTGCAGCCGAATCTTGGTCAGTCTGACATAAAAGCCTGAGCTGCCAAATCCACTTACTGCAGGAACTACTCAGCCAGACGGAGCTCCGGCCGAGCGTCCTCCGATAGGCCCATCATGGCCGGTCCTCGAATGTCTCTGGTCAGAACTAGAGCAATTAGTGGATGACTTCTTTGCTCACCAGGAAAAGTGCTGAGCAATTCAAAAGGCAGGAAAAAAGGGAAAAAGTTTTGTTTATTTTTTAAAAAGGGGGCCTACAGCACGGATGCTGGCTGCGAACACTCTGCGAGCCACAACGTGGAGGAAGTCAGTTATAGGTGGTCACTTTAGACGGCTATAGAGGTGATCAGAAAGGTCTTCCTTGTGGTGTTTTCTTGGACCCAGAGAACGTATCTCCTGGTCTGAAACCTTGCTGGACACCAGAACATGGCACCCAGGGAGCGGTCACTTTATAGACACTGGGTCCAGCAGTATATTTTCTTCAGGACTGGAAAATAAAATAGGGCCTAAGACAGAATTTAACTCTTAATTTTGTCCCCCACCATAAGATCACCTGGGAAGGACAGGAGTTAAAGGGTCACAGAGTTTTATAAAACTTTTGATATGTCGTAGAGATCGGTGCGGAGACCTCCACTGATCACTAGAACGCGGAGAGAGAAGTGCTCGCATATGGCGGCCTCTCTTTGCATCAGAGGACGGAGGCAATAGAAAGTCTATGGGCTCGCCTAGATTCCATTTCTTGCATTGAGGAGAGATCTCTATGTGAGCGCTTCTCTGTCCTCATTCTACAGATCGTTGGGGGATCTCAACACCGAGACCTCCACAAATCAAACCCTTTGGTACTTCTCTACAACATATCTAAAGTTTTCTGAAAATTCAAACCACATCACCATATCATCTGCAGGGTGCTGTGTATCTGTGTGAAGGGACACTATATCTATTATTGTCTGATATCAGGCATTTTAGGCCGAGAAGTTGACAATTCAAAGACAATCTTGCCCCCCTTCCTCCATGATCCCTACTTTACTCGTCTCCAGTTCCCAGAACCTTCATTGAATAGGAGCCGCCCATCCCGTATAAACCAATGACTTCATGAGCGTCTGACCGTTCTCCTGCCATGCCCGACTACTTGCATCCCCCATGTAATAACAATTCTGAAGCATCTTTTCATAGAACTGTGCCATTCCTCTATTATTCCTGCAAGAAGTTTATGAATGGATTGCCCCCAGATCCGGAGGGTGGGGGTTATGGGCTGACCCTATTCTACTAGTGATGCCAGTATCAGACTGTGCAGGGACTCCACATACCACCGCTGGGCGTGCTAATTATTATTCCTTTTAGAAGTTTATGAATGTATTAAGGAATGGAACAACATTATATAAAAGGATGTTATATGAAATAGTTATATGAAAAGACGCTCAAGAATTGTTATTACAATTAGTTACTAGAGTAGTTACTAAAACAGGTATGTCAGGAGAGGTTACAGGTCCATGGAAAATTAAAAAAACAAAAAAAATATATATAAAATAACCTAAAATTCTTAAACAATATTTTAACATAAACACTTGATTTAAACAAACAGATCACTTTCTGATGACAGGTTACCTTTAAAAGGGAAGGTTTTATCAGAAAATGACCGTTAAAATGACGTTTTCATGTTTAACATTTAAAAAATAAATAAAATGTATGTTATTTTTAATTTTCCATGTCACTATCTATATATAAACAAAACCCATAAAATCGGCAGTTTTTTCGCTCCGGCCACTAAGCCTAATAATAGGCGCCAATTGTTGGTCTGTAGAGATTACTTTACTACAGTTATCTCCTTATCTGTCATTCTAGTCCTGCCTGTAATGATATCACCTCTGTGTATAGATAACACAGGACCCGCCATTTATAATAGGCGATTGTCACAGTTTTTCTGTTCTTTCCTTGTAAAATGTCCTCTGCACAGGTCACAGAGCATGTCTAGAAAACTCTCCAATAGAAGTCAACGAGGTCCCCTCCTGACTATGGTGTCTATGGCCCAGGTAAGATGGCCGCTCCCATAATCATGTTCAGGAAATAGAATTTTAAAAATCTGCAATCAGAAAATAAAAACAGATTAGGAGAAAAAAAAAAAAAAAAGATGTGTCACTATCTGGTTTTAATGGGCAGATAATATTTTTGGTGACACATTCCCTTTAAGGAGCGCTCCTTAGGAACAAGTATATTGGTAACATTTGAGATAATGGAGCAGTCGGAGGTAATCTCATTAGACTAATCTTTGGAAGTAGCTGCATCCTCCTCTGAATCAGTCATAGCCTCTTCTGAGCTCTTCAGTGCCTTCTTAAAGGAACATTTATCCTCAGACTTTTACTTTTCGGATATCTGCCGTAGTAATCTGGGATTTCTCCCACTGGGACCAGTAACTCCGTACCGTCCTGCTGTAGTTTATAGACACGACTGATGGACAAAGTCGAGAAGCACTCTGTGTATAGGGACCAGGCCTGATGGTAGATGAGGTGCCCTGGATGTTGCAGGTGTTTAATGTGCCGGGGGCAAGGTCCCTTTAAGATTCGCGACGCCAGTGCCGGTAACGGTGGCACACCGATTTATGATAGGAATAATGGAGGAACACGATGTTATGGTGAACCAAAACTTCCTTTTACTGGAAACAGTCAACTTTGTACAGTCTAGGTTCAGTTCCACATAGCAGTAGCAATTATAAGCAGGCTTTCACAAATGGCAGGCACAATGTTCTTGCAAGATACTCAGAGGGTTAAAACACTTACAGATCAGGCCGCACTTTTCCTCAGAAATCCTGTGCACTATTCCTCAGAACTCCTGTCTGTCTTAATCCCAAGGCCCGTATGCCCTATTGATGGCTTTATCCTTGGTCACCAAAACTTCCTCAGGTATATATCCTTGCATTAAGTAAGATCCTTCTGCCCTTCAGCCCTCAGGTTGGCTGGTTACACTTTTGCTCTGCTCTGCACTTTGGTTGTGGGAACTGCAGGTTTCTCAGGAGGTAACTTCTTCCCCTGGTGGCAACTAGAAGCCTGGGCTGTCTAGCTGCATGTCAGGCGGTGGCCCTCAGCTTCTCTCTGCTGAAGTGAACACTCTCTTCTGTCTTTACACAGACTCCTAACTACACAGACTCCCTTCCCTGAACAGGACCTGACTATTTATACTAGGGGTTCCCTAGCGCCCTCTACTGTCTAGGAGGAGGAACTACACCCTAATGGGCCTGATACACACAACAGGGAAAAATACACATAAAAGCATGGCAATGTACATCAAAATGGACTGTAAAATACAATGCCACTGTTCCTCAGGAGTAGGAGAACAACGTGGCCTAATTGACCCTTGTGTAGTGCCCACATTTACCTAGTGGGACACTACACTTACGTCAGCCCCATGGTCCATAGACACAATGGTCAGGAGGGGACCTCATTGACTTCTATGGGAGAGTTTTCTAGGCATGTTTTGTTACCTGTGCAGAGGTTGATGTACAAGGAAAGACTAGATGAGCTCAGACATTCACCTATTGTGAATGGTGGATCCTGTGTTATCTACACACAGAGGTGATATCAATACAGGCAGGATTAGAATGACAGATGAGGAGATCTCTACAGACCAAGAATTGTCGCCTATTATTAGACATAGTGGCCAGTGCAAAAACTGCTGGATTTTTTGGGAAAAATTTAAAATACATAAAAAAATTTAACAAGTATGTTAAACATAAAATAAGTGATTCAAACAGCAGGCCATTTTCTGATGATATATTCCCTTTAACCCCTTAGTGACCACCCATGCACATGAGAGCCGTGGCCCTGCTCTAAAAGCCCGGACCGACAGGAGTGCCGATCCAGGCTGTTTAGCACTTTACATGTGCCCGCCGCATGTCAAGTGCTGACAAAGGGAGCGGACTCCCTCTGTCTCCCATCGGCACCCCGCAAATGTAATCCCGGGGTGCCGATGTGTGTGAAGGCTGGCTGGGGTCTCGTGTAAGTCCCAGACCAGGCTTGAGTCATTTCCAGCAGGCTGAGCCTCTCTGGCGCAGCCTGCTGGTCAATGTCAGAATAGCATTGCCATTAAAATACAATGCACTATAGGGATAGTGCATTGCATTGTAAAAGCAATCAAAATACTGTCTGTTATAGTCCCCTTGTGGGACTATCAAGTGGTAAAAAAAGAAAAAGTACACTTTCATTAAATAAAAATTCCATAAAAAAATAAAAAGCTTTTTTTCCCCATAGAAAATATGATTTTCAATGAAAAAAATAGCAAAATAAAATAAAAATCTCCCCCATATGTCTGGTATGGTCACGTCCGTAATGACCCGGATTACATAAATATCACATAAATTCTCCCCTATGGTAAACCCCGTAAAAAATAAATAAAAAATTACGGAATTGCTAATTTAGCAGAGTCATGCATTTTATCTCCGCTCAAAAATCATGTTCTGAGTGGACACAGAACGGACCCCATTATAGTCTATAGGGTCATTAGGCTCCGTTACGCTCATTTAGGTCTCAGTTATCTGCAGAATACGTCCTTTACGTTTTCCTGCTCCTCAACGGAGCCGGAGAACGGAAAGGAGAAACGGTGATGTGAAAGGAGCCTTACATGTGTATGGATCCAGTATATGTGGGTTGGATATAGGATAAAAAAATAAAATAAAAATCAAGCACTTCTGTTGTCTCTACAGAACAGGAAGCGTCAGCCAAGTGCGAGGCTGATTTAGTCAGAGTCAGAACTTCAAGATTTCAGGATTGTTCTAAAATCTACCGTAAATAATGCCCAGTGGTGCTCCTGACAACCCGCTGTGCAGAGAACTGCAATACAACTCCATTCAGTCGATTCATTTTGCTGGGGAGGCTTTCAACATCATATAGTTACCTAGGCCACCAGACCACCTCCTACTCTCAACTGTCTTCTGCAATGACTTTAAGGGTCTATTCACACGACCGTATGGCCGCTATGCCCACTCTGCCGACTGCAAATAGCTGTCCGCAAAACACAGGCACCAGCCGTGTGAACTTCGCAATGCGGTGCAAACCTACTGACTTGAACGGGTCCGCAATCTGCAAGATACAGCAAAAGACAGGACATGTCCTATCTTTTGCGTATATTTTGCCGTATATTGCTGATCAGGGCTGGTATCCTTGCATCCAAAAAATCATGGATTTCTCAGGAATGAGGACCTGACACATTTGACACGTGGATTACTATGGATGTATGTGGTGACAGATTGCCTCTAAATTTATGACTATACAGGTGATTTGGAGCGCAGTATAAAAGATTGGACTATCATAAAGATTTCGCAAAACAGAATTTTGAACTCGAAAACATTGTCTTAAAAGGCTAAGAGTCGCCCTTCATGTGATTCAGCACTTTAACAGTGATAATGCTGAAAATATTACTACCGGGCCTACTAGGTTGCTCCTGTCCAGTCAGACTGCTCACAGTGCAGGCGCAACCCACGTACATTGCGGATTGTAACCAGGCTAGGATCACTTGACGAATGTACTGCCTGCAACCTAATTACGTTGGGGAGCACAGCTCTGACCCGGTAGTAATATTTTCTACATTATTACTGTTAAAGTACTTAATCACATGAAGGAGGGAACTATTAAGAAAAACATTTTTTGTAACTTGCGGATAACCCCTTTAAGTTAGAATCAAGTGAAATACCTGGCATATGATGGTAACATATGGAGGATCTCTAGAGGATGCATAGGACAGATGAGACTTCCTTCCGTTTTGCGACATTTCTGTTAGATCGGATAGGCGTTGCTGTAGATTGGACATGTTGCAGCAAAGTCGCTCTAGATTCCAGGACACGTGAAGGAAATCATGGTCCGGGACAGCAGTGGTGTTCCTTGTCAGGTTGTTGCACGCCTGGGATTGCAGTTTTGGAGATGTTGGTCTGCTGGAAGGCTTACGATGTGTCTCTAAACCTAGCATTACAGACCTATTTTTCGGTTCGACGTCTAAGTGGTGTAAAGTCATTGTAGTCTTTTTCTCCTCAAAATCACTAGCGCTGGATGTTGGGCTTTGATCGCAGTTATAGCTACGAATCTCTTCTATGAGTCGCTTTTTACTTGAAGATGGACGTCCCGAGGAACTTCCTGGGAT
Organism: Bufo gargarizans; assembly: GCF_014858855.1. NCBI lineage: Eukaryota > Metazoa > Chordata > Amphibia > Anura > Bufonidae > Bufo > Bufo gargarizans. The sequence continues at coordinate 8,362,442 of NC_058083.1, forward strand.
CAAAAGTTCACGACAAGCAGGAGACTGCTCATATTTGTATGAGTCCACATACTTCTTCCTCCCATGTAATATAGCTGAAGAGTCGAAGCTCGAGTGTGCACTCGGAATCTCAGAGTCTTCATCAAACATAACCTCCTTCACCATCAAACGGATTATGTATTTATCAGAGCTAGAAGAAGGGAGAAACACTGGGTCACACGTCTTCTGCCTCCCAACCAACACTAACAACATCTTTTCTGTCAGGAAGTACAAGCCTTTAGGCCTCTCATTCTTCTCCAGTTGGATTTGCTGAATATTGGGCATGTTTGTAGAAGTCAACGAATAAACTAGAACGTGGCTACACATGTTCGAAGCAACGGCAACGATATGTGCACCAGGATCAAATGCCAAGATGTCCGGGACTAGAATACCTGGGATGCTAACTTTCCGGGTGGACGTCACTTTCTTCTCGAAGGTCACAAGGATCAGATGTGAGGAGTCTTGACCACTTCCTGTTATGTAGTCCTTGGGTTTCAAGTTAAGAAGTGGGCTCGCGTCAGATTTTGAGTGGTTGATCATAATGTGTGTTAGGTCAACAGTCCCAGGGGAAGTAACTGGGGAATCTGTGGAGATGGTAGTGCCGGAATCAGTTGATTTTCGCCCCACATCTAGAGAGAATTCTTCATCCATGAGCAGCAAGGCTGGTTGGGCGGAGGGAGTTATTTGGGAGGTTGCTGGAACGTCGAATGCAATGCCGGCATTCAATGCACATAACCTGTCTAGGGGAAGCTCGGTGGCAACAGCCACCTGAGAGTCAACTGTTGATTCAATTGCACAAATGTATCCACCGATGTCAAATATAGGGCAAAAAGTACAGGGATTTAACATTTTGTGCTTCTCGTCCCAAATATAGGAGTAAAGTGCGCTACTGATGGCGACAACCAACCGACTTCCATCCTCTGTCCAGCAAGCGCAATGGACAACCCCTGTGCTTTTAATGTCCGCCTTAACACTAGAATTGTCCGAGCGCACGGAATACAAGACAGACACATCGCGTTTGGTTAAAATAACCAAGATGTCTTTGTTTGGATGCCACACGCAGCCCTGTGGTAGAACGGGCAGGGGGTCCCCGACTTCGCAAGTCTGAGAAACCACCAACTTGTTCTTCTCTGAACTGTTGTAATACAGCTGCCAGACAGTGACATGTTTCTTGTGTTGAACAGCCAGGAGAGCGGGTAGGTCATTGGCATGAGCTGTACCCCAGAAGAGGCCGTGAACGTGTTCAAATTGCCCAATCACTACAGAGTTGCCAAACTTGGGGTCTTCATTATGAAGGTCCAAGGATGTTAGAATAACCTGTTTGCCGTCTGTCCAGGCTAAGCCATGTATCGGATGTATGGCTTGGTACAAGGCGTTGAGGCCGCTTCTGAGAAGTTTACCCTTTCCTAATTCCATGTTTTTTGGGGGCAGGACATCTGTGGATAGAAAAAAATAAAAATGTAAAAACACACTACAAAACTAATGCTCCACCCTGGTGGATAACCTATCTGCCACTATCGCTCTACTACAGTGGCAGATATCGGAGGATAGATCAATATAAAATACCATTCACTGGAAATAAGAGGCCTTACCTCGAAAAACAGCCCCTTACCAAATCCTCCTCATCCACCAAATTTTACAGTAGTACTATGTATTACAATAAATAGTGCTCTCCGGACATGCGCCAAACCCAGATTTATCCATCAGATTGGTAGAAATTTTTGACAGCTTTATGTCTCCAGCTCTGTGACAACACCTTTACAGAAGGTTCTTTCCTGTTCCAGGAGGACTGCCCCCCTGTGTCCTCCTGGACATGCAGAGATGAGTTGGATTGAAGGAATCTGTGCGGCTGATAAGAGCCCCGACCTCAACTCATCCAATGACTTTCAGAATTGGATGGTTCAGATCTTCTCACCCAACATCAGCCCCTGACCTCACACATTTCCACAGACAGCTTCCAAAATCGTGTGAAAACTCTTCTCAATAGAGTTGAGGCTGCAAAAGGAGACAGACTCCACCGCTTCAGAATGGGATGTCTCATCGAGGTGAGATGTCAGGTGTCCACACACTATACAGGTACAGACCTTCACAACTTCTTTACGTCTCTGTGGGGGGAAGGATACAGGGCTGCTGTCTGTCCTCCAAACATACATTCCAGCTCATTACTAGTATAATGTGTGGTCGCTATATTCAGATGACACGTCAGCACTTTCTAAGGGCTCTTTCACATCTGCGTTATAGTCTTCCGGCATAGAGTTCCGTCGTCGGGGCTCTATGCCGGAAGAATACTGATCAGGATTTTCCTAATGCATTCTGAATGGACAGTCCGTCCTTCAGGATGCATCAGGATGTCTTCCGTTCCGGAACGGAACGTTTTTTGGCCGCAGCAAATAGCGCAGCATGCTGCGCTTTTTGCTCCGGCCAAAAATCCGGAACACTTGCCGCAAGCCCGGATCCGGAATGAATGCCCATTGAAAGGCATTGATCCGGATCCGGCCTTAAGCTAAACGTCGTTTCGGCGCATTGCCGGATGCGACGTTTAGCTTCTTCTCAATGGTTACCATGGCTGCCGGGACGCTAAAGTCCTGGCAGCCATGGTAAAGTGTAGCAGGGAGCGGGGGAGCAGCATACTTACCGTCCGTGCGGCTCCCGGGGCGCTCCAGAGTGACGTCAGGGCGCCCCAAGCGCATGGATCACGTGATCGCATGGACACGTCATCCATGCGCATGGGGCGCTCTGACGTCATTCTGGAGCGCCCCGGGAGCCGCACGGATGGTAAGTATACCGCTCCCCCGCTCCTACTATGGCAACAAGGACTTTAATAGCGTCCTGGGTGCCATAGTAACACTGAAAGCATTTTGAAGACGGATCCGTCTTCAAATACTTTCAGTACACTTGCGTTTTTCCGGATCCGGCGTGTAATTCCGGCAAGTGGAGTACACGCCGGATCCGGACAACGCAAGTGTGAAAGAGGCCTAAGCCTCACCTTTCAAAGTTTCATGATGACGTGGGTCACTTGCTCCCCTAGGAATGCACCAAGACAGATCATTTTTGCAATGGCCGCACTAAGTAACGCACACTCTGAACGGGGCATATGACTTAGTGGCAGCTTAGAGGAGTTAGAAAAAAGAAGCGTGTCACGGTGCTGCTACTCCTACTACTAGTAAAGAGCTGAGGTCATTACAGTCACCAAATGCATTTAAAACGACACATCTACCCGGGGGACTCAGGTGAGGAGACATCCATACATACTCACATGACGGAAGAAGAAAAAAATATTAAATAAAAACTATCATCTAAAACTTTTGGATTTATGTTTGCTGCACCTCCATGTGAGTGGGACATCTGGGGGCTAATTTGTGATAAGCTCCTAAACAGAACAATATTCTGTCCATTCCTTGGTACAGTTGATTCGTAGAAGGGCGGAGGAATTAAAGGGGTATTCCCATCACAGACAATGGGGACATACATAGCTCTAGGATATGCCCCCATTGTCTGATGGTTTGGGTCCCACCTCTGGGACCCAAACCTATCTCTAAAATAAAGCCTAACACAAGGCCGTCAAAGTAGGTGGCTGGCGGTGCCGGGTTCGGCCCACCACCAAGCCTTCCTATTGGCCTGCCGAAAATAGCCAAGGCTCGACTATTTTCGGAATCCCCATAGAAACAAATGAGAGTGCACCGCACTTGTACAGCCTCCGCTCATTCATTTCTAAGGGACCGAAGGAAATAGCCGAGCCAGTGCTCGGCTATTTTTGGCCGCCCCATAGAAATAAGTGGAGGGCCGCTCTGCACATGGCGCGATGCGCCCTCTAGGACTTTTCCCGGCTCCATTTACGAGATAGGCGTAGGTCCTAATGATATGCTCCAATTGTCTGAGATGACACAACCCCTTTGAGGTACCGTGCTGGTAGAAAGATTCCAGCGCCATAGTTTAAACTCTATGTCCTTTAACTGGCGGTGTCCAGCAGGGCAACATTTTCAAAAAGAATAAATATCCTCACTGATCCCCCCTCCCTCTGCCATTCTGAAGCTTAGGGTAGGTTCACATTTGTATTCACTGGATCCCTGGATCAAGCCTTGCTGGATACTGATGTTCACTGCCGGACCCCATTGACTATAATGGGATCCGGCTGCTTTTCTGCTAGACAAAAACCATTGCATGCAAAAGCCGGGTTCCGTCATAGTCAATGGGATCTTGCAGTGAACGGCAATATGCGGCTAGGCTGGATCCAGTGAACTCCGGCAGGCTGTTCTCTGCCTCACCAATCGGATCTGGTAAACGCAAGGCTAAACGTACTCTTACCTGGTCCCTACTTCCTGGTCAGGTCTCATCATACAGGAAATGGCACGAGATGACCAATCAAGCCGATCACTGGCCGCAGCACCATGTCAAGACTGGACATAGGAGAGACCAATGGGGACCTGATAAGCATTGGAACAGAAGCTACAGAGTATCGGAGAATATAGATTTTTTTTTTTAACCACTTTACCGAAACTTTTCCCCTCTGGAAAACCCCTTTAAAGGGGTATTTCAGTGGAGAATCACCACCTATCAAATGTCTTCAGTATTACAGGGGTATTCCAATAATAAATTAATCACCTGTCCATAGGATAGAAGATAAGTGTCTGATCGGTGGGGGTCCATTTACTAGGATGGCCAGAATGGGGGTCTCTTGTTCCCTGTTTGAACGGAACAGAGTCCATTCGATTCAGTCCATGGCACAGATACAGACAGCTGAGCGCTGTACTCTGCTATCTCCATCAGTCCTAAGCACGCTTAACCACTGGTTCCATTCACATGAGGGTCCCCCAATCTGAGGTGGCCTTAGTAGTTGGACCCCCACCAGACACTTATCTATCCTATAGATAGGTGGCACTTTATTACCGGAATACCCTTTTTATATAGAGGAAATTCAAATTACAACAACAAAGGTCTTCTTTACCACCGTCTGATGATCCAAAAACAACACTCACATTTCATTCAGAACTTCCTTCGTGATCCGGAATGACCAGGGTCCACGGGAAACCACCTCACAAGGTGTCAAAGGTGACTTTCTGAGGACTTCTGCAATATAGGGACACTGCTAGGAGTTGTAGTCTCACATCGGCTGCAGAACCACAAGCAGTAGACCCCATACCACAGCAGAGAGGCCCACTACTTACTCCCCCGTACCTGTCAGTAAGTGAAGTCCGTGGTGGAGGAGGAGTGCTGTCGTCTGGCCGGCTGATGCAGAGAGACAGGCAGGTGGGTTATCATGGCAGGCGATAAGTCTGTTTGCATTATCACCCAGCAAGGAGGACGCACTAAGCTCTTTAAGCCATCTGGGGAGGGGGATACGGTGAGAACAATACTGAGAGGCAGGCAGTGGTCACAGCCAGGCACGATCTACAGGGGGCATCCCTCGTTACAGTATGGTTTCTACACTGTAGCAGCAGTGACATCTTTCTTGTACTGAACGGCCAGGAGAGCGGGTAGGTGGGTCAGACTCCACCTTCGGCTATTTTCCCATAGTGGGAATGACATATACTTGGATATATATTTGGAGGGGGGGTCAGCTATGGGGCCCTCATTAAATCAAACTGTGATTTACAGGGGTGTATAATTTGCCCAAGGAGCTCAGACTCTAGAGCAATGGTCAGCAACCTCCCACATCCCAGCTGTTGGAAAACTACAACTCCCAGCATGAAATGGTTGATGCTGACCGCTGCTCTAGTGGCTGCCTCTGGTCACATGACGAGATGGTGCTCTAGTGATGTCATGTGATTATGGTGGCCAATCAGCGACTCCTCCCCCCCTCCGCAGTGTTGCCATGAGAAACATATATCAATAATACATGTATGAAGTCAGTATATAGAATCCATATCGTCCGTGTGAAAGAGGCCATAGAGCCTTCATGAAAGTGAGGTGAGCTCCCTCTATAAGGCCTCATCCACATGTCAGTGTTCAGTCAGTGATTTCAAGCAGTGACTTTGAGCCCAAACCAGGTGCAGCTCTTTCCCTTATACCTCAGGTCTGTGGAGGCTCCACTCCTGGGTTTAGCTCACAATCCCTGATGGAAAATCACTGACCAAAACACTGACTGTGTGAATGAGGCTTAACACTGAAATTTAAAGGGGTTTTCCCATCACAGACAAAGGGGGCATAACGCTAGGATATGCCCCGATTGTCTGATAGGCGCGGGTCCCATCTCTGGGACACACCTACACTGAGAACGGAGCAGGGAAAGGTAGTAGAGGGCGCACTGCGCATTCGCATTTCTGTCGGGCCCCATAGAAATGAATGGGAGCGGTGGCCGCGCAAGCATAGTTCGCTCCCATTCAGTTGTTTGGGGAGAGCGCTTGGAAGTGGCCCCTTTCACATGAGCATGACATGAACGCATAGCAACCGCACTGAATCCTGACCCATTCATTTCAATGGGTCTGTGTACCTCAGCGTTGTTCTTCACGCATCACTTCTGCGTTGCGTGAAAATCGCAGCACGTTCTATATTCTGCATTTTTCACGCAGCCCTGGCCACATAGAAGTGAATGCGGCTGCGTGAAAAACACATCGCATCCGCAAGCAAGTACGGGTGCGATGCGTTTTTCACTGATGGTTGCTAAGAGATGTTGTTTGTAAACCTTCAGTTTTTTATCACGCGCATGAAAAACGCATCAAAACGCATTGCACCCACACGGAAAAAACTGAACAACTCAACGCAATCACAGACAAAACTGATTGAACTCATTGTTTGCAAAGTGGTGCGAGTTTCCCTGAACACATCCGGACTTAATCCGTCACGCTCGTGTGAAAGAGGCCTAAAGCTACATGAGCACCTTGATGCATGTACAGCTGAGCTCTCCTCACGTCTCCCATGCAGCCAGCTCTTCCTGGTTGTGCGGGTGTCAGCAGTGACGAGGCTGCTCTTCTCTGTATCCTCCCAGCACGGCTCTACCTCTAATACTTCCCCGCCCACACCATTACATCATCATTCACAGCTCAGTACTGCTCCGAGCATGCTCAGTCCCTTTCTCATGGTGTAGCATGGAGCTTTCTTATATCTACTCTTTTGCAGTGTTCGCCCGCGAACACATGCGGGCTGCCATCTTAACTCACAAGTCCGGCGATGCACAGGTAAGCCCTTACCTGTGCCGGAAGCCGGTCTGAAACAAATGCGATCACCGGGAGCAGGCAGTTCTGAGAACAGCCCGATGAAGGCCCCCGGCGGCTGTTCTATGAACTGCCTGCTCCCGGTGACCGCATTTGATTTCAGACCGGCTTGCGGCGCAGGTAAGGGCTTACCTGTGCATCGCCAGACTTGTGAGTTAAGAAGGCAGCCCGCATGTGTTCGCGGGCGAACACTGCAAATTGGTCATCACTGCTCTCTAGTGTTGAGCGAAGCGAGCTTTGGATGCGTCATCGTTCAAAACTTTGGAATAATATTGTACGGAGATCAGTCTCCATAAAGTATTAGAATTAGGGATGAACGAATCGAAACATCCAAAGTCGATTCGCATAAAACGTAAACGCATTGCATTCGGAAGCCAGTGCGGATGCAATGCATTTTTCACTGATGGTTGCTAGGAGACGTTGTTTGTAAACCTTCCGTTTTTTTATCACACGTGTGAAAAACGCATCAAAACACATTGCACCCGCGTGGAAAAAACTGAAGAACTGAATGCAATCGCAGACAAAACTGACTGAACTTGCTTGCAAAATGGTGCGAGTTTCACTGAACGCACCCCGAACGCATCCGGAGCCAATCTGTCACGCTCGTGTGAATGAGGCCTAAGGGTGCATTCACATCACTGTTCCGTTCTTCTGATCCGTATCTGCATGCAGTACTTTTGTTTCCATCTAAAAAAAAAAGAATCTCAGAAGGAAATGGCTCAAACGGATGACAACTGATGCAACAGGATCCGTGTTTTTCTCTCTCTCTCTCCTGACGGTTTAGAAGAACGGAAAGCTGAACGGTGATGTGAATGCACCAACCCGAGGTGAACCGAACATAGATCTGAATACCGTTCCATCAACTGAGAGGCCACAAGGGCAGGACCAGGTCTCTTCCACGTACCAAGAGGAAGAACCTGGAGAAGGGGGGGGGCATATATGGCAGGTAGGCGGTCCCCACACATAGCTCTGAACTGAAGGAGCAGCAAGGGGCGGGGCGTGATTTTATTAACCCCTAAAGGCCCTCCAGATTACTGGATCACAAGAAAAGGTGGGGGGAATAAACAGGGGGAGAGGGCCACAACCTAACAAAACGCAACAAGTAAAAAACGGGCGGGGGCACCCATCAGTCCCTGCAAACCCCCCCTAAGCGGTCAGGTACTAACCAGTATTCCTGCTTTAAGGGGAGTTTGTCACCATGGACCATTATGTGCATTAATACATGAGGAGGACTGCAGATACAGAGTCCAGATCACCCTATTTTTCCTACTGGCCCCCATAACCCCACTATAATACAAAGTATAGACTGCTGAGAGGACTCGAGTGCAGTGATGGCCAGTTCGCATTGTTCGCCTGCGAACATATGCGGGCTGCCATCTTTTTTCACAAGTCCGGCGAGGCACATGTAAGCCCTTACCTGTGCCAGTGCCGCGAGCCGGTCTGAAAACAAATGCGGTCACCCGGAGCAGGCAGTTCCGAGAACAGCCCGATGAAGGCCCCTGGTGGCTGTTCTCGGAACTGCCTGCTCCCGCTGACCGCACTTTTCACACCAGTGTAACGTTACATTACCCTATTTCGTGAGATTTCCCTACCTCAAAACTTCCGGTCGCACTGCTAATGACGTGAGGAGGCGTTCCTGAGCTTTGACGATCTGCACATGCACAAACCGACAGTTTATGGAAAATCTCAGCGGAGTTCAGCTTCACACCGGGACACTGCGCATGCGCAGGAGAGCCTCAGTAGGGAAATATTACGGCCCAGTGTGCAAGCGCGGCTAACTCCGGTCGGCGCATGCGCAGTGTCCCGGTGTGAAGCTGAACTCCGCTGAGATTTTCCATAAACTGTCGGTTTGCACATGCGCAGATCGTCAAAACTCAGGAACGCCTCCTCACGTCATTAGCAGTGCGACAGGAAGTCAGGAGGTAGGGAAATCTCACGAAGTAGGGTAATGTAACGCTACACCGCGGCTCACGCACAGGCACAGGTAAGGGCTTACCTGTGCATCGCCGGACTTGTGAGAAAAGATGGCAGCCCGCATATGTTCGCGGGTGAACTATGCGAACTGGCCATCACTGCTCGTGTGCATGCACGGTAGTCTGGACTCTGCATTTCGGTGCAGGAATGGGTGACATTAGGAAAAATAGGGTGATCTGGACTATTTATCTGCAGTAGTACTCATGTATTAATGCACATAATAGTCCGTGATCATGCCAGCACTTTCCCTTTAATAGGGCTGATCATGGTGAAAGAAGTTCTAACAGTATACGACTGTCAAGCCGCTTCTTCACAAATTAGTGACCTTGAAAAATTCATAGGGGTTCTATGGGCCTTTAGTCCAAATTAGTGACTGGTGCTAACCTGTGGAGATAAGCTCTTGTACATAGGCCTCAGGGCTCATGCACACGACCGTATGTATTTTGCGGTCTGCAAAAATCGGATCCGCAAATAATACGGAGGAAGTCAGTGTGCATTCCGTATTTTGCGGAACGGAACAGCTGGCCTCTAATAGTACAGTCCTATCCTTGTCTGTAATGCAGACAATAATAGGGCATGTTCTATTTTTTTGCAGACCGTATGCAGAACAATTCATTTCAATGGGTCTGCAAAAAAAAAAAAACGGTTACTCCGTGTGTACTCCGTTTCCGTATGTCCGTTCCGCAAAAGAATAGAACATGTCCTATTATTCTCCGTGTGCACCCTGTGGCCGTGCTGCGGCCTGCAATGCACGAAACCCAACTGTGGTGCAGCCGCAGCAGATCGCGGACCCATTCACTTTAATGGGTCCGTGATCCGCCCATTCCGCAAAAAGATAGGACATGTTCTATTTTTTGGTGGAACGGAAGTACGGGACGAGACCCCATGGAAGCACGCTGTTCCGTTCCGCATCTCCGGATTTGCAGACCCATTCAAATGAATGGGTCCGCATCTGTGATGCGGAATGCTCACAGTACGGCGCCCGTGTATTGCGGAACCACAAATGCGGTCCGCAATAGGGCCAAGGAGCGCACACGTTCGTGTGAAAGAGGCCTATAACAGACAAGGGTAGTACTGTTCTATTAGGGGCCAGCTGTTCTGTTCTGCAAAATACAGAATGCACACGAACTTCATCCGTATTTTTTTGCGGATCCGTGTTTTGCGGACCACAAAATACATATAGTTGTGTGCATGAGGGCTCTTCCTCCTGGCTCCCAAATATAGTCAGTGCAGCCAAACTAGGACAGAAGAGGCCACATCTGGTCAGTGCAAGGGCGGCCGAGCCCCCATTGCAGATTACAGCATCAGGGGAGCGAGAGAGGGTAACTCCTATGTAAAAGAGCTTTCCTCCACAGGTTAGCACCAGTCACTAATTTGACTGTCCAGAGAACCCCTCTAAGGCCTCGTTCATATTTCCGTTTTTCATTGACGTGTGATGTCCGCATTTTCCGCCGACAGAACAAATACCTTAAATGTGGCTGTTCACATTTCACAATTTTTTTTTATTGACTGCAGGTCAGTAAATAAAATCACGGGGACATGCACTACTTTGATACGTGATGCGGACCAAGCACGTCCATTGAAGTCTATGGCTCCGTGAAAATCACTGACACACATCCGTGTTGTGTCCGTTTTTCAGAAGATTCTTTTAATTTTCAGCTGAGCAACGTCAGGGAATAACGGGTGACGCGGGGAAGGTAAAAATGGACACACGGACCTACCACAGATCCTTCACGAATTAAACATGTAGGCTTTTTTCACGGACATGACACGGACGCGAAATTGTGAACGAGGCCTAATACTACGGAAAAGAGGCGGGGATAAGGTGTTGGGCAATGCAGCCGTTCATACAAATTGGGAGTGAAGCTATGGGATGATGTTCAGTGAGTGCACATATCATGCACTCATCAGGTTCAGCGACCACTTCTCCAAGTCCTAGTGCAGGCAGGATGCAGTAACAACGCTGAGGGGAGGAAAAGACTTGATTAACCCGTAGGATACCAGCACTGTACAAGTACGGCGCAGAAAAGCGGGACACCCGGTCCTGAATGAAATCGCTCGGTGACTGGGGTACGATGGCTGCTCTGCACGGCAGGCAGCCATCTTTCCTACGGGCACAGAGAGGTTTTTCCGCCCCCCCCCTGCAGCCCCGATTGCTGTGATTGGCCGGTTTCTGCAGACCGGCCAATCGCAGCATCGGATCATTTATGGAGCTGCAGGGGGGTGGACCTAGTCAGCATCAGTCTCCCCCGAGGTCAGGCAGGGGACAACGAACAGCGTTTGGGGTCCCCTGCCAGCGCTGCAATTGGCTGGAACAACGCTCCAACCATTGGAAGCGCTACATCTGCACAGGAAAGAGCTGAACTTCCCTGCATGCAGCCATTCTAGCTGGTGACTGCGTGCCGAGAGGTTCTGTGCCTTTCTGTGCTGCTGTTCGCTTGCTGGGACTTGATATAAGTTAACTTTTAGCCAGTGATCACTTTTTTAACATTGTAGTGAATTTTTATACTACAGTTTTTGAACACACGCATGATCTGTGTGATATCAGGTAGTGTCAGTTTAGGTTTTTGCACGAACGTACCATCTGCGTACTGTACGTGCATTTTGCAACCACTGAGCACCGATCAGTAGTGTCCACAGTGTACAAATTTTTTTCTCCTAAATTTAATTTCAAATTTATTACAAGCCCCTTCACATGTGAAAACACTACATACATTCCCCACACACTAAATAAAGGTTTACATATTTCACACGTCGCACCCCAATAAAATAAAAATGGCCCGTCCGTCCCAACGAGTATACTCAGCTTAAGAGGCATACGCCATTCTTGCCTCCGATTCTGAGTCTGTCAGTGAGGGAGAAGATGATACCACTTTCCTCTACTCCTTTACCCCCTCATCATCATCATCCGCTGATGAGGGACCCTCTAGAAGGTGCGCCAGGGTAGCAGCGGAGGCAGCCCCCCAGAGTGACCTCACATGGACCCCACCCCCTGATGATTATCAGCCCCAAATTCCTAAGTTTGTGGGCAACTCAGGAATTCAGATAGACTGTGCGGGCTTCACAGAAATAGATTTTGAAAAAATCATTTTCTCTGAAGATTTTATCAATTTGATGGTAACCTAAACAAATTTATACGCCCAGCAGTTTATTTCCCAGAATCCCACAACGCCATACGCTAGACCCCAAGGTGGGACCCCAGTAAATGCAGCAGAGATGATGACCTTTTGGGGGCTTTTTCTGCATATGGGCGTTATTAAAAAAACTAAGATTAATCAGTATTGGAGGGCAGATGTCTTGTACCACACTCCAATATACAGTAGTGCCATGTCCCGTAATCGATTCCAATCAATACTAAAGTTTTTGCATTACAACGATAATGCACAGTGCCCACCCCAGAATGACCCCGCATTTGACAGTCTGTTCAAAATTAGGCCCGTCCTTGACCACTTCAATGCAAAGTTTTTAGAAGTGTACACCCCAGAACAAAATGTCTGCGTAGACGAATCCCTATTACTGTTCAAAGGGATAGTAAGATTCTGCCAGTACCTGCCCAGCAAGCGGGCAAAGTATGGCATAAAACTGTATAAAGTCTGTGAGTAGCTCTGGGTACACTCACAAGTTCTGGATTTATGAAGGGAGGGACACCCGGATTGAACCCCCAGAATGCCCCCCCCCCCCCCGTCCTAGGAGTTAGTGGGAAGATAGTGTGGGGCTGACTGCACCCACTGCTGGATAAGGGTTACTATATGTGGATAATTTCTACACATGTCTACCACTGTTCCGGTCACTAAGTTCCAGAGGTACTGTGACGTGCGGCACAGTATGCAAAAATCCGAGAGGCCTCCCTAGATCCTTGGTAGGGCAACCACTAGGAAAAGGAGACAGCCGTGCTCTCCTCAATCAGAACATGTTGGTGGTTAAGTACAAGGACAAGAGGGATGTCCTTTTACTGGCCACCATTCACAGTAACACAAGCTCCCCTGCCGCTGTACGTGGTACCACTACCACTGTCCCCAAACCAGACTGCATTCTGGACTACAACAGGCACATGGGTGGGGTTCTGAAGCCCTACAGTGCCACACGAAATACAAAAGTGTGGTACAAAAAGCTGGCCGTGCACATTGTACAGACGGCAATGTACAATGCGTAGGTGGTATTTAGATCTAGAGGCCAGACAAGAACATTCCTACAATTTCAAGAGGTGGTGAAAAAGGCCCTAATTCTTCCAAACCAAGCAATGGAGGGTCCCAGTACTTCTGCACGTTACGGTGCCCGAGTTGTACCAGGGCAACATTTCCCTGATAAGGTCCCCCAAACAGCGAGGAAGGGAAGGACCCAAAAAAGATGCAGGGTGTGTTCCAAAAGGGGGGATAAGGAAAGACACCATTTACTATTGCGAAACCTGCCCTGAAAAACCTGGCCTGTGCATATGCAGTGTCCCACTCGTGATCGTGGGCACCGAAAACTAGTTTGATTGTGTTTTATTGTCATATATTATGCCTGTATGCTGTACTTCACCTCATATCATATTCTCCCATGTCACTATGTGATTTTATATGTAAGATCCTTTATACAGGCCTAGTTAGTGCGCACTACACTAGTTTCTCCACTAGATGGGGCAGTGTTACACTGTATACATAGCTTAGCTCAGGCCTAGTTAGAGTCTTTCCTGAAGTCTAGTCAGTGAGCAGCCATGATGTAGCTGCCTGCTGGAGGGAGGCCTCCTGCCTCTCTGCTCTCTCCCTATTGGCTCCAGGGTTAAAGCCTGCAAGATTCAGCCCAGAGGTGAGAAATCTACTTCTGCGGCCATACATCATTTTTTGAGCACATATGGGGTGTTGACGTATTCGGGGGGAAATGGGTAACAAAATGTGGGGTGCATTTTGTCCTGTTACCCCTTGTGAAAGTGAAAAATGTGGGTGTAAATCAACTTTTTCTGGAAAAAATTGCAATTTTTCATTTTCACAGCCAAGTGTTTCCTAACTCTGTGAAACACTTGATGGGTCAAGTGCTCACTACACACCTTGAAATATTCCTTGAGGGGTCTAGTTTCCGGGATGGGATCACTTTTTGGGGGTTTCCACTGTAGGGCCACCTCAGGGTGTCCTCATATGGGACATAGCTCCCAAAAGCCAATCCTGCAAAAATCTGTCCTCCAAAAGCCCTATGGCGCTACTTCCCTTTTGAACCCTGCCATGCGCTCATACAACTGTTTTTCAGCACATTTTTTGGGGGGGGTTGTAAACTGAAGAATCAGGGTAATAAATAATGAGGTTTAATTTTCTTTTAGGTAAGTATATGTATAAAAGACACACTCACATCTGATGCTGCACGGAACAAATGGAAATAAGTTGGTTATATATTTAGATTCTTTATTAAAACAATTCCTTATAGGTCACTGGGTATCAAGTACTGCGAAACCTTTCAACATATTCAAGTTAAAATTTAACGTAAATCCCCCCAAAAATAAACAAAAAATATAGTAATGAAATGTGGGTATCTATGGATATCTGAACATACAATAAAGGTGTCACTGGTTGTAGGAAAAATAGTGAACAATATCGGCGAATAGAGTGTTGCTTGAAAACACCAAGCACAGGCAAATACTGTATATCTTGAAGATACGAGACATAAAAATAAGCAGTGTACATAGACAATAAAATATAATAAAAAATAAAGAATATGTAACTGGTGTCTATATAGACAAAGCGTTATCCTCCAATCTTCATGGTCGCACCGCTATTGATGTTGGGGTAGTTTTTTTCGGAAAATTTGTAATTCTACAGTTGGCACATCTGCCACATTTGAAAAATCCATTCACTGTCAACCAATTATCTGTCACGGACACGGTATGGTCGTGACTCCTCAACCGCAGGCGGTTGCCTGCGGTTTGGTTTTGGTGTTCAATCACAGGTGAGGGCCGTTGGTGTGTGGCCTCACTTGTGGTTGCCGCGGGCAACTAGTTGTATGCTGTTGGTTTCAGCAGAGCAGCCTGAGCGGTGCTGGGCAGCTTGCTGCATGGCATGCGGTTGCACCTAACAACCTTCATGTTGGGTGTTGTGTTTGTTTGTCTGGTGTGAACTGCGTTTTGTGTTGTGTGTGCACTAGGACTCTTCCCTTCACTGTGGCTGCCCGTGGCAACGTTTGGTTGGATGTGTACATGTGGTGGCAGTGTCCCGGCCTTCGGGCTGACTCCCAGGACATGGTTTCCACCCATGTCGTTGCCTGCGGCAACAGCCACAGTGTGATCTTGGTTTGGACACTTCCCCTTTAAGTGGTGTTTTCTCTTCCCTGGTGTTGGAAGGGTTAACTCCCTTTCTGTGTGAGTAAGACACTGGGTGTGTCTGTGTGGGTGTGGCCTCTTTGGCCTATAAAGCCTCAGTGTTTGGCATGTGTCAGTGGGTTGCTTCAGCCATGCTTAGCTGGAGCAGCCTCCTGTGTATATAATCTGCCAGTGGGGGCCACCCTTGTGGTCATAGGTTTATCTGTGAAGTTTATGTCTTGATGTTCAGTTGATGTTTTCCTTTGTCTCTGTTGATTGCAACTACGGATGTCCTGGTTACCTGTGTGTTATGTGTGCTGTGTCCTCTAGTTGTTCTGTGAACATTAGTAGTGCATGCATGGGTTCCAGTCAGCGTGGCTGTGACAGGTACGTGTGGAACTAGTAGTTCGCCTGTCATATCTGTATGTTGTATGTGTTTCCTCATTCCTTGTAGCTTGGCCAGTGAGACCCCTGTTCCTCCGTGTCCAGAAGGAACAGGCCGTCTTACCTTGACTCCTAGTTCAGGGACCGGTCGGAGGGTGAGTTAGGGATCTGAGGTTCCTGAGCATGGGCCTCCCTACCTTCAAGGTCGGCCCAATGCAGCTAGGAGTTAGGGTCAGGTTAGGGATGCTTTAAGAGGTGACCTGCTCCCTAATCCTGTAGTCCTGGCCGAGCAGCCTAACATCTTCTGGCATCGCACGGCTGAGGGTTTTCCCCATCCTCAGCCGTGACAGTATGACCACAAAGGCTCCTCACTTGGCCTTCCCTCGAAAGAGGGTGAAGCATGTACCGCCATCTGTGGATGGGGTGCATGCGCGTTCTCCGGAGGGAGAGCGTTGTGGGGGTTTTGCCGCTGAAGGCGCGGTGAGTGGCATTCCCCGCCATTCCTTCACCGTTGTCTGTTTTGGCGTCCCCTTATTTTTATTCCCTCACCGTGGTGTTTTTTGGTGTGCGGTAGCTCACCTTCGAAAGAGGGTTCAGCATGCAGTACCATCCCTCTTTTTGGCCTGCATGCGCGTTCTCCGGAGGGAGAGCGTTCCGGGGATCACCGTTAACGGCGCGGTTGGTGGCTTTTTCTCCGCCACCTTACCTTCCGTGTTGGTGATCCCTCGTCCCTTTCCATGTTCCTATCTCTGGTCGTCTGCTGGCAGCACTCCGTTAGTGGTCCAGCTGCGTGCTGTTAGGAGTGTCTGCTGGCAGCGACTGGAGTGGGGATGTGAGTGGAGAGTGGACGCAGTGTCAGTGCGCAGGTACTGACACTGGTTCCCTTTTCTCCTATCCCCTTGTGTGAGTCCCTCACTAGTTTTCTTTTTTTGGTGGGGGGGGCTTTGAGGGGTGGGAGTGTCACGGCCACGGTATGGTCGTGACTCCTCAACCGCATGCAGTTGCCTGCGGTTTGGTTTTGGTGTTCAATCACAGGTGAGGGCCGCTGGTGTGTGGCCTCACTTGTGGTTGCCGCGGGCAACTAGTTGTATGCTGTTGGTTTCAGCAGAGCAGCCTGAGCGGTGCTGGGCAGCTTGCTGCATGGCATGCGGTTGCACCTAACAACCTTCATGTTGGGTGTTGTGTTTGTTTGTCTGGTGTGCACTGCGTTTTGTGTTGTGTGTGCACTAGGACACTTCCCTTCACTGTGGCTGCCCGTGGCAACGTTTGGTTGGATGTGTACATGTGGTGGCAGTGTCCCGGCCTTCGGGCTGACTCCCAGGACATGGTTGCCACCCATGTCGTTGCCTGCGGCAACAGCCACAGTGTGATCTTGGTTTGGACACTTCCCCTTTAAGTGGTGTTTTCTCTTCCCTGGTGTTGGAAGGGTTAACTCCCTTTCTGTGTGAGTAAGACACTGGGTGTGTCTGTGTGGGTGTGGCCTCTTTGGCCTATAAAGCCTCAGTGTTTGGCATGTGTCAGTGGGTTGCTTCAGCCATGCTTAGCTGGAGCAGCCTCCTGTGTATATCATCTGCCAGTGGGGGCCACCCTTGTGGTCATAGGTTTATCTGTGAAGTTTATGTCTTGATGTTCAGTTGATGTTTTCCTTTGTCTCTGTTGATTGCAACTACGGATGTCCTGGTTACCTGTGTGTTATGTGTGCTGTGTCCTCTAGTTGTTCTGTGGACATTAGTAGTGCATGCATGGGTTCCAGTCAGCGTGGCTGTGACAGGTACGTGTGGAACTAGTAGTTCGCCTGTCATATCTGTATGTTGTATGTGTTTCCTCATTCCTTGTAGCTTGGCCAGTGAGACCCCTGTTCCTCCGTGTCCAGAAGGAACAGGCCGTCTTACCTTGACTCCTAGTTCAGGGACCGGTCGGAGGGTGAGTTAGGGATTCGAGGTTCCTGAGCATGGGCCCCCTACCTTCAAGGTCGGCCCATGCAGCTAGGAGTTAGGGTCAGGTTAGGGACGCTTTAGAAGGTGACCTGCTCCCTAATCCTGTAGTCCTGGCCGAGCAGCCTAACATCTTCTGGCATCGCACGGCTGAGGGTTTTCCCCAGCCTCAGCCGTGACAGTATGACCACAAAGGCTCCTCACTTGGCCTTCCCTCGAAAGAGGGTGAAGCATGTACCGCCATCTGTGGATGGGGTGCATGCGCGTTCTCTGGAGGGAGAGCGTTGTGGGGGTTTTGCCGCTGAAGGCGCGGTGAGTGGCATTCCCCGCCATTCCTTCACCGTTGTCTGTTTTGGCGTCCCCTTATTTGTATTCCCTCACCGTGGTGTTTTTTGGTGTGCGGTAGCTCACCTTCGAAAGAGGGTTCAGCATGCAGTACCATCCCTCTTTTTGGCCTGCATGCGCGTTCTCCGGAGGGAGAGCGTTCCGGGGATCACCGTTAACGGCACGGTTGGTGGCTTTTTCTCCGCCACCTTACCTTCCGTGTTGGTGATCCCTCGTCCCTTTCCATGTTCCTATCTCTGGTCGTCTGCTGGCAGCACTCCGTTAGTGGTCCAGCTGCGTGCTGGTTAGGAGTGTCTGCTGGCAGCGACTGGAGTGGGGATGTGAGTGGAGAGTGGACGCAGTGTCAGTGCGCAGGTACTGACACTGGTTCCCTTTTCTCCTATCCCCTTGTGTGAGTCCCTCACTAGTTTTCTTTTTTTGGTGGGGGGGGCTTTGAGGGGTGGGAGTGTCATGGCCACGGTATGGTCGTGACTCCTCAACCGCATGCGGTTGCCTGCGGTTTGGTTTTGGTGTTCAATCACAGGTGAGGGCCGCTGGTGTGTGGCCTCATTCCTTGTAGCTTGGCCAGTGAGACCCCTGTTCCTCCGTGTCCAGAAGGAACAGGCCGTCTTACCTTGACTCCTAGTTCAGGGACCGGTTGGAGGGTGAGTTAGGGATCCGAAGTTCCTGAGCATGGGCCCTCCTACCTTCAAGGTTGGCCCATGCAGCTAGGAGTTAGGGTCAGGTTAGGGACGCTTTAGGAGGTGACCTGCTCCCTAATCCTGTCGTCCTGGCCGAGCAGCCTAACATCTTCTGGCATCGCACGGCTGAGGGTTTTCCTCATCCTCAGCCGTGACATTATCTTTCTTCTGGCTCTCTTTTCTCACTTTAACTGTTGGGGCTATTTTTCCAGCTAAATTATTCGCCCGTGTGTACGTGATCTTAGGGGCTTCACTTAACAGCGGACCTATCACTTTATCATTCAATAGGAGTCCCCAGTGCTTCCGAATACTCTTTTCCATCATCCTGTATTGGGAATTAAAGGGAAGGATGATCCTCAACGCCTCATCTCGTGGTTGGATGACTCGCCAAGAAAAAGTCTCTCCTCTCCATTTCCTTTACCTTCTCCAATGATTTGCCAATTACATGGGCTGGGTAGTCCCTTTCCAATAGCTGTTGTTTCAGGCCAGTGGCTTCCTCATCAAATTTGCCCTCGTCCGTACAGTTTCGCCTTAATCTACGGAACTGACTCGTTGGCACATTTAGCAGCCACCGTGGAAGATGGCAACTCGCAAACCTGATGAAGCTATTTTTAGCCACTGGCTTGAAAAACGTACTACAATACAATTGGTTCCCTTTCACCTGTATTTCTTGGTCTAAAAACTCAACCCTCTCTCTGCTGACATTCGGGCTGAAAATCAGGTTCTTGTCATTGATGTTAATGCTGTTCAAAAATAAATCCAGGGATTCAGTAGTATCTTGCCAAATAAACAGGATATCGTCTATGTAGCGCCGCCATAGGACCAGATCCACCCCCAGCCTGGGTAGTATGACTCCCTTTTCCCATTGGGCCAAAAACAAATTGGCGTAGCTGGGGGCGAATCTGGTACCCATGGTTGGACCTGAGGGTGAGCACCTTATCCATACGGTGAGGGGGTGAGCCGCTGTATTCTTGCAAGTCTTTTATTTTTACTTTTGTTGTTATTGTTAATATTTTCCAAAAAAGATTGTAAAGGTATTTCGGTATCTTGCCAGATAAATATGACGTCATCAATATATCGCCTCCAGAGCACCAGACTCTTTCCCAGTAAAGGTTGAACAACATCCTCTTCCCATTGGGACATCAAGATGTTGGCATAACTGGGGGCGAATCTGAGCCAATGGCGGTTCCTCTCTGTTGTAGATAATATTCCAATTCGTATATGAAGTAATGTGTTAGTATATAGTGAACTACTGCCATAGTGAAATTAATTTGTTCTTCTTTTAATTGTCTACTATTTCTTAGGTATTTTTTTAGTGCATTTATACCCTGTTCATGGTCTATGACGGTATAAAGGGAATTTACATCCAATGTTTCCGCTCAGAAGATGATTTTGAAGCAGAGGCAAAAGTCCTGCAGACACAACTTTTGTGTCCGCTCTAATATCATCTTCTAAGCAGAAACATAACGGACCCCCCTATAGTCTATGGGGTCCTTAGGCTCCGTTCCGCTCAGTTATGTGCCTTCTCCGTCCTTTTCGTTCTCCTGCTCCTAAATGGATGTGATGTGAACAAAGCCTTATACTGATCTGGAGTAGAGAAGAGCGAATGGATTTGTCTCTGCACTAATGGGGGGGGGGGGGGGGTGCTGTCCTCACAGGTAAAGAAGCACCTACCTACCTCCCGCTAGATCAGGGACCTTTTGACACTCCAACTGTTCAGAAACTACAACTCCCAGAATGCTTCATTCACTTCTGTGGGAGTTAAAAGAGCAGCCAAGCATGTTTGCATTTTGGGAGTTGTAGTTTCACAGCAGCTGGAGGGCCGAAGATTGCTGATCCCTGCGCTAGATGCATGCAGGAAATTGTCTGTGTCGGCTAAATGGCTAGCCCTGTCAATCAAGCAGGAGGTAGATAGGTGCTTCTTCACCTGCGAGGAGAGCGCCCCTCCTCCCCCTTTCTCTAATCTGAAACAACTCCATTTTATGGACCACCAATAACCTACAATCCCATTCTGCAGAACATCTCTGCCCTCAAATATACAGTCACATGTAAATAATAGAATTTCCTACATTATACAGTCCCATGTAAATACCATCTCCCCCTCCATCCAGCCCCATGTAAATACAATCTCCCCCTCCATCTTACAGTCCCATCTAAATGTTATTTTCCTCTGTGCATCATACAGTCCCATGTAAATACCATCTCCTCTTCCCTCCAGGTCCTCTATCTTACAGTCCCATGTAAATACCATTTTTCTCCATGCATCACAGCCCTATGTAAATAACATCTCCCCCCTCCATTATACAGTCCTATGTAAATACCATCTTTCACATCCCTCTAGCTCCTCCATCTTAAAGTCCCATGTAAACATCATCTTCCTCTATGCATCATACAGTCCCATGTAAATACCATCTCCCCCTCCCTCCAGCTACTCCATCTTACAGTGCCATATAAATATCATCTTTATCCATGCATCATAGTCCCATGTAAATACCATATCCCCCCTCACTCCAGCTCCTCCATCTTACAGTCTCATGTAAATATACTATTTCCCTCAAGCTCCTCCATCTTACAGTAAATACCACCCCCTCTCAAGCTCCTCCATCTCACAGTCCCATGTAAATACCAGGACCTGCATTCACTTTTCCTTAGGGATCTTGGAGGCTCCATTCTGTTCTGAATTACTGTATGCTCAGACGCTGCATGGCACAACACATCAGCCGGCCCGTCCCCCAAGCCACCGGTGTTCCGTGATATTTCCCTGCCCGTGAAATTTCCCTGCCCGCATCACTTCCTGTTGTGACGTGGCTGCACCGGACATGACGTTCCCAGCTTTGGAAGGAGGAGACGCACAACGACGGGGTGGGGAAATTTCACACAAGAGTTGGGGAGAAGGGGCCACCTAATGCGCTTGCGCCTTACCTCTCAACTAGACACTGGCTGACACTGCGCATGCGCCGGTTAGGGTAGGGAAAAATTACGGGCTAACTATTCTCGTCGGGATACACCGTGCGTGTGCACCAGCGGACAGGGAGATCTTATACCTAACATCCATCTGATCACCGTGCCTGCGCAGTGTGGGGGTAGGGAGATCTGATGGCCATTTGTTCTGTTAAATCTCCCTACCACTCACTGCACACGCGCTGTGTCTGATCATCTGGAGCCAGCTGAGAGGTAAGGCGCAAGCGCATTAGGTGGCCCCTTCTCCTCAACTCTGGTGTGAAATTTCCCTACCCCGTCACTGTGCGCCTGCGCGGCGCACCTCCTTCCAAAGCTGGGAACGCCATGTCCGGTGCGGCCGTGTCAGGAAGTGACGAGGGTAGGGAAATTTCACGGGTAGGGGAAATATCACGGAACACCGGTACTGACTGCTGACGTCACACTCTGCTGGGGGAGGGGCCGGCTGGTAAGTTGTGCTGACATCACACTCTGCTGGGGGAGTGGCTGTTCTGTCCGAAAACCTTAAATAGTCAGATTCCCTTACCCCACGTGACTTCCGGGAGTGTGCGCCTCCGCGCAAGTGCAGTACCACAGCACGGGCATGGGTAAGGTAAAATTACAGTGAGCGTTGACTCATGGACGTGCGCACGGACACCGCGCGTGCGCTCTCAGGGGTAAGGAGATCTGAAGGTCTCCTTACCCTCACACTGCGCACGCGCGGATTATAAAATGAATCTGAAGCGCACTGCGTAGTGAGGGTAAGGAGATTTTACAATCCACGCATGCGCAGTGTGAGGGTAAGGCGATTTAACAAGACAAAAGACTGTCAGATCTCCTTACCCCTGAGAGCACACGCACGGTTGGGTGCACACGAGGTGTCCGTGCGCGCGGCCATGAGTCAATGCTCACTGTAATTTTTACTTACCCATGCCGTGGTACTGAGCTTGTGCAGAGGCGCCGTGCCATGGTACTGCGCTTGCACGGAGGCGCACACCCCCAGAAGTCACGTGGGGTAAGGGAATCTGACTAGTTAAGATTTTCTGACAGAACACCGGCTGGTAAGTTGTGCTGACATCATACTCTGCTGGGGGAGGGGTCGGCTGGTAAGTTGTGCTGGCTGCTGACATCACACTCTGCTGGGGGAGGGGTCGGCTGGTAAGTTGTGCTGACATCATACTCTGCTGGGGGAGGGGCTGGCTGGTAAGTTGTGCTGACTGCTGACATCACACTCTGCTGGGGGAGGGGTCGGCTGGTAAGTTGTGCTGACATCATACTCTGCTGGGGGAGGGGTCGGCTGGTAAGTTGTGCTGACTGCTGACATCACACTCTGCTGAGGGAGGGGCGGGCTCATAGGTTGTAGTTATGCTGAATGCTGACGTCACACTCTGCTGGGGGAGGGGCTGGCTGATAAGTTGTGCTGACTGCTGACATCACACTCTGCTGAGGGAGGGGCGGGCTCATAGGTTGTAGTTATGCTGAATGCTGACGTCACACTCTGCTGGGGGAGGGGCTGGCTGATAAGTTGTGCTGACATCATACTCTGCTGGGGGAGGGGTCGGCTGGTAAGTTGTGCTGACTGCTGACATCACACTCCACACTCCCCTACACATTGAATGGAGTTCGATCTCCAAGATAACAGGTCAAAGTGGGGCAACAGATATTGAATCAGTGAGAAGGGGATCGATGCAAGAGTGGGGGGTTCACCTGCATCCGCCAACGCATGGTACTTAGACCAAGCAGCAAGAGATGCTTGAACCGTTGGGCTAAAACCTCGTGGCATAGAGACGTTCCAAAAAGTAAGGTGCAGTAGCTAAGGAGCATCCATTAGTTAAAGGTTCCTCTAAATGTACCCAAGGTGTGTCCAAAGATGGCCCAACCCAACCTCTCAGCATAGAAACCAACGTCGCTATATAATATAGTTTCAGATCCGGCAAAGCTAAGCCGCCCTTAAGTCGCTCTCCGGTAATTATAGCTCGAGCAATCCTCGGGCGCTTATTTCCCCAGGTGTACTTAGAAAGTAAAGCATGTGCTCTGGAAAAGAACCTTTCCGGGAGGCAGATAGGCAGGGTGCGATAGTAAAAGACACTGTGGGAGGATGAACATTTTGAATGAGGCTATCCTGCCAAGCCATGAATCGTCATGTTTAGTGTATTCCGCAAGTTACTTTTCTGTGGATAACCTCCACCCAATTATAATAATGACGTCCTCTATAGTGGACCAATAGCATGCTGTCCCTGGGTGTACTATCCGCATGTTTTGTGGCCCCATTGAAATGCGTTGCTAGGGTCTTAAAAGATCCGGGGCCCAAGCCCCAAGTTCTGCACATTTTGCTGTACTTGCTATACAGCAGCACATATCTGTGACACCTGTGACACCCAGTGCCTCCAGGTGACGTCTCCTCTGATGTAGATCTTCTCTGTCATAGTCTTCGCCATTTGGTCCGTATAACTTCTCTCAGCCGCGTCTCGTCTCTGCAGAATGTGACACACAGACATCTTAGCTTCCTCACTTTTCTATCATCATCCCCCAACCTGGAGTCCCCACAGTGTTATCCTGCTGCTCACTGTGCTCCCCAATACCCCCAAATACTATCCTGAAGAAATAATAGTGACCCCATAGTAATAGTGCTCCTCATAGTCCCACCAATAGTAATTCCCTTCTAGAATGCCCTCATTAGTAATACTGCATCCTACAGTGCCCCCAGTATTTATACTGCCCCCAACTGTTATAATGCTCACCCTGAAGTGCCCCAGTATTTATACTGCCCCTACTGTTATAATGCTCACCCTGAAGTGCCCCCAGTATTTATAGTGCCCCCTGCAGTGCCCCCTGTAGTTGTATTCCTCCCTCCTCCATAGAATACCATGTAAATAACATCAAACCATCTCTCCTGCCCCCTCCAAAATACAGTCCTATGTAAATAATATCACACCAACTCTCCATCCCCCTTCAATATACAGTCCCATGTAAATAAGATCTCTCTATCTACAGCCCCCTCCAAAATACAGTCCCATGTAAATTACATCACCTCCTTCCCAGCCGCCTTCAACATACAGTCCCAAGTAAATAATATCACTCCCCCCCACAGCCGCCATCAACATACAGTCCCATGTAAATAACATTACTGCCTCCCACAGCCCCCTCCGACATACAGTCCCATGTAGATAACATCACCCTGCCCCAGCCCCCTTCAACATTCAGTCTTATGTAAATAACATCACTCCCTCCCACAGCCAGCATCAACATACAGTCCCATGTAAATAACATCACCCTGCCGCCTCAACATTCAGTCTCATGTAAATAACAATCCCCTCCCACAGCCGCCATCAACATACAGTCCCATGTAAATAACATCACTTCCTCCTACAGCCACCATCAACATACAGTCCCATATAAATAACATGACCCCCTCCCCAGTCACCTCCAACACACAGTTTCATGTAAATATCATCCCTCCCTTCAGCTTTAACATACAGTCCCAGTTAAATAACCACAACTCCCAGCATTGCTCTGTCTCTCCCTTCACTTACCTCTCCTCATGTAGCAGACATCACCACAGTTCTTCCCCCAGGACTTTTCCTTTTCATTGCCCTCCTCTCCTGCACTGGTCACATGATGGTGACATAATCGCAGGTCCTTTTCAACCAGTGCCTGTTTTACTGGTCACATGACCTGTGATCTCATCACAGGTACTTTAGCTCTTCCAGTGCATTAGATCTAATTGTATTTCCGTCCTGAGGACAGCAATACTGCTGTATCCAGCTGGCAGGCAGGACATTCTGGGCCTGGGACAAAACATCAGGTGCCCAGGCCCCAAATGTTTTAACCTAGCAACGCCCCTGTTTTTTAGAACTGATTTTTTTATTTTTCATTTAACTATGGGGCACATTTATTAGGACAGGCATTTTAGATGCTGGCCTTAATAAAGCCCTAAGCTAGCGGTGGTTCCGCTGAAGTTATGAAGAGACGCAGGCCTCTTCATAACTTTGGTGTATCCTCCGCCAGTTTTAAATATAAGACAGCTTCCAAGCAATCTTACATTTAGACCTTTTTCTACGCCTGGAACAGGCATAGAAAATGGTAAATTAGATGGGCCTGATGGCCTGTCCCCACCACGTCCACAATTTTAGACCTGGCGTGAGCGTGGAGAAGTCGCAGACTTAGACGTATTTCAGATTGATAAATGACCCCCTATGTTTTCTAAAATAATGTTTTTAATCCTGCATTTATTGCACTGGCCACTAGGTGTAATAGGTCATGATTTCCTGTTCTGTACAGGTACCTTTTCCGGAGCTATCTCATTATCATCACAGT
Source organism: Bufo gargarizans (assembly GCF_014858855.1). NCBI lineage: Eukaryota > Metazoa > Chordata > Amphibia > Anura > Bufonidae > Bufo > Bufo gargarizans. The sequence continues at coordinate 8,388,447 of NC_058083.1, forward strand.
CAGAATTACAAGGACAAGTAACACCTCTACATACAGTAGATAACAAAGGATAAGAAAGATGAGAAATGTATATGACTGTTTTATTCACAGGCAGAATATATGATTATAAAGATACCAGTAATATATGTTAGATTATAAGCATAGAAAAAACATGCGTCTCTATGTGGTTATGCTATAGCTTAGTGGTAAGTACTTGGTTTTGTACATAGAAATCCTCAAGTCCCAGGACAGACATACTGTACATAAACTTTTTTTTCTGTTATTTTTTTCCTCTCTAAAGGCTATAATATAATAAATATTCTATAATCATATAATAACAATAAAAGGCCTTACTATATTGAGAATAATGTTTTTTCTTAGAAACCTGGAACTTATTACTGGTTTATTCACAGGCACAATATATGATTATAAAGAAACAAGCACTATCTATTAGCTTTTTGAGCCTAAAAACATTATTCTCAATGTTTTTTTTTATGGGTTAAATGTGTAGGGAAAAAAACCAAGATTCAAACCTGGAGTCTCTGCATGCAAAACCAAGCACTTATCACTAAACTATAGGATTTACACATAGAGAAGGACGGCTTTTCTATACTCATAAAGCTCAGTCTACTTTCACACTAGCGTTCGGCTGTCCGCTTGTGAGCTCTGTTTGAAGGCTCTCACAAGCGGCCCCGAACGCTTCCGTCCAGCCCTAATGCATTCTGAGTGGACGCGGATCCGCTCAGAATGCATCAGTCTGGCGGCGAACAAAAAAAGATGGTAGGACAGCACCACTTACTTGATTGCATTCAAGGGGCTTTGCGGCGGTGCTCGTGACGTCAGGTCTCGGCCTCAGAGACCCCACAAATACAAGTAAAAATGAAGAAGGTCATGGCACTCCAAAAGCAATTCAGTGTTCTTTAATACACCACAGATTCAGCAGCAACGTTTCGACAACAGTCTTTTTCAAGCTACCGGCGGCGTTCAGTCTGGCGGCGTTCAGCCTCCGCTCCGCTCAGCAGGCGGACACCCGAACGCTGCTTGCAGCGTTCGGGTGTCCGCCTGGCCGGGCGGAGGCAAGCGGATCCGTCCAGACTTACAATGTAAGTCAATGGGGACGGATCCGTTTGAAGATGACACAATATGGCTTAATCTTCAAGCGGATCCGTCCCCCATTGAGACGCCCGCCAATCTGGAGTTGGACGCCCGCCAATCTGATATTCCTGACCTATCCTGACGATAGGTCATCAATATATGTTATAACAGCTCCAAGACTAATATAATTATAGAAAACTGGGGTCATATGTACTAAATTTCCCCTTCAGTAGCAACCCCAGTGCACTGTAAAAGTTACAGCTCCCCATAACAGTGACAGAGAACTGCACTAAAATGGATGAATGGGCCCCCATGTTAGTACTTATCTTAGCCATATGCCATAAGATGGGGGGTATCCCTTTAAGGCAAGGAGAAAAAAAACTATTTTATGTTCCAGCTCAGTTTCCAGCATTTAAAGTTGATTTTTTTTAAAGTGACTTTACATAAAACGCCTCCTACTACATCTTGCTGTAACTTTGTAAAGTGCTGCAATTATTAAACATCATTTCTGCTGCGGTTATAATTCATCGTTAAGAAGTAGGACAAGCTCCACAATGTTCCCGCTATATGCAATTTTATATTTCTATGATATAATCCACTCCTGCCCCCTGCTGGGTTTAATTTGCTGTTTGAAGCATTAATTGAAGCATTAAAACATGGCCTTTTAGAAGTGGAACCCTTGAAATGTCACATTTTATGGACTTTCTTATTCAAAGCAAGCTCAAACTTTCAACACCAAGAAAGATCAGCCAGAAAATCAGCATTGCTGCTGCTTAATGTGTTTACAGATGGCCTCTTTTCCGTTCTGTACTGTATTCCCCCCCCCCCCTACTTTTCACCCTTTAATCCATGTACAGTAAAGGGTTCTGGACTCTGCTGCAGAGGAACCACCAGGCCACTACGTCTTGGAGTAGTCTTTGTGAATGGTCACAGTGGTCAAGAGACCCCACCAAAAGATCAGCCCAAAACTCAGGGACAGTCAGAGCTTGTGCATTCCAAAAAACAGCCTGAGGTCAGGGTGGCCAGTACATGCTCAAAACAGAAATCAGGCAGGGGTCAGGAAGCGAAGGAAGGGTCAAATCCAGAAGTCAAGCAGAGGTCAGTACATGGAACAAGCAAACAGGCTACAGAACACCTTTGCAGGAAACTAGCGTACTAGAACCTGTTGCTCAGGCACCTTTCCCACAGGAGAATTGGCTGGGGAAGATTAGGGTGCACGCAGGAGGAAGTGTATGTGTGCACTATATGTGCAGTAGAGATGGTCCTCAGCTGCATGGAGGAGGAGAATGCTGGTGGTTTCGAGCCACCGGGACAAAGGAGAGACAGATTGAGTGAGCAAAGAGGCGGCAGTGCCCACAGAAGGAGTGGTGGGTGGTTACAGATTGCTGCTATTATAAAGCATTACATGGTGTCTGCTAAAATCAATGGGCTGGTCTGATAATATTAGGATCTTGAGAGCACCATGGCCCTTTGGCTCCAGAGCCTCAACTAGAGATTTTCATATCTACCTGATGAAATCTATGAGAGTTATTCCTTCCTTAAAGCATTGTCCCATGAAGACAACCCCTGTCCATATGATCTATCAGGGCATAAGTACTTAATAGAAAGGACCTGTTTCTGTTCTGACAGGCTCAAGCCCTTTATTTATTACATGGATGTCCATTCGTCTGAAAGGCCTCCATGGGTCTACATTCGTAAAATGTCTATCTGCGTGAGGCTGCATTCCCCAACAATGTGTCTTTGGTGAGGGTGGCTGGATGTATGGATCAGTGCCACAGCTCTTATTTGGAAGGGATTTTGTCTGATAAGACAGTTTCTTTAACTAATGGAATCTAAAAGGACATGACACTAACTAGAGTAGCTTGGTGTGTTTTATTCTAGTGGCTGGTGTGGGGTCTTTAACGTTCAGTTCCTCACGTATAACATCTCCTACCGGGTCACAATGTCAGTGGAACCCATTGCCTGAAGCAGCACAATGTAAGGTGCATAGATAGTTCTTTGACTTAGGCTAGTCTGCACCCCAAATTAGGTACTTCAGAACCCTGAGAGGCTTCTGCATAAGCTGAAACGTTGCTATTTGGTGTCTTATCTAGGTTTCATGGGTTCCTCTTCACAAAAAGCTGTGCCACAGGGGCACATGGAAGCAGGGGAAGTGGCTGCTATGAGCCCCAAACTCAGGAAGGGGCCCAGAAGGAGGACAAATGGATTTATTTTTAGGGCCTAGGGAGCGGTGAGTTTGGTGCTCCTAGTCCTAGCACTGGTATTACCCACCACTCCCTGGTCTTCTTCTCTGGGTATCTGCACTAAGTGCGCCTCAGGACAGGACGTGTGTACCGCAGCACTGTGTGACATCAGGTCACAGTGTAGTATGTGCCTAGACACAGTGCTGCACGAAGAGCAGAGGCTCCCACAGGAAGAGAAGAAAGGTGAGTATTTTTCTTTGGTCCGGTCTGAGGTTTGCATTAAGGGGACAGAGAGGGTGGTCATTAAAAAATTTGCTGTGGGGCACAGTCAGTTCTAGTTACGCCACTGCTGTGGACACATACATTTTTACCATAAAAACTGAAACATAATACATGTGTTGGACTCCACCATTTTGGTGTCCCTGGGTGTTAAATTGACCTAATATATCCCTACAGCTGATGATACGTAAAATTACTGTGTTCAGAACTCTAAGCCAGCAAGTCAGCCCTGGAGGTGATTTCCAAACAAAAAGGTAGCAAACTTATTTAAGTTCAATTTTGACAGCGACAGTGATTAAAGAGTTTATTCTAGACCTCTCCAAACCAATAAGGGTCCTACCATAGAGACCCCACAATCACTGGAATGAAGGTCTAAGCCCTCCATTTTTCCTTACTGCTCAACCGGAGTTTGAATCCCCTATAGATAAGTCTTCATGTTGCCTGTATACCTTGACACATGCTCACTACTGTTCCACTATGGCACCTCCATGCGATGTATGATGAAAGGCTATCAGTGCTTAGGATAGGCCATCAATGTTTGGTTGGTGAGGGTCCAACCACCGGGAAAGGGCTGCAGTGTGCATTGGATAAGGAGTTGACATGTAGCTGTAGGATAAAGCCATGCAAGGTGGAGGGTAGATGTACCACAGCAAAAAAATAAAAAATTATATAGCAAAGAGAAAAGTGCCCAAAATCTTAGAATATTTAACATTCAAGATTTTTTGCAAAGTTCTTCATTTTTTAAATTTAAGATGCAATAAAAAAGCACCATCATAGAGCTCCGATTCCTCGTCACTAGGCGAGTTACTAAGCTCGCCTGCAATCCTATTTTTGGACATCGCACATAGTCTAGCTTTATCTTTGGAGAGAACATGGAATCCTGCTCACAATGTAGCCTTGTCACAACTAAACAACTTTGACTCTGTATGAAGCGATCTGGATTGGCATGTGTTACGTGTCCTAGTACATCTCGTGTGGTGGGTGTGCTTGGCTGAAACTGACTTGCAGATGGTTCCTCGCCAAATGTCACATTCTGCAGTGACAGTTCCGTTCCCATTCTCAGAGATCTTCATTGTCACAGTAAAAATAGATATTTAAGTTAAGTTTGATGGGACTGATAGCAGGGCTTTGGTTAGGAAAACATGAAGTTAGTGACTGCAGCCTTCGCTTGGAAACCTGCAAAAGATTAGGTCTCTGAATTTCAATTTGATTACTCAAGATCAGTACAGGATAAGTAATGTAATGTATGTACACAGTGACTCCTCCAGCAGAATAGTGAGTGCAGCTCTGGGGTATAATATGGGATGTAACTCAGGATCAGTACAGGATAAGTAATGTAATATATGTACACAGTGACTCCACCAGCAGAATGGTGAATGCAGCTCTGGGGTATAATAGAGGATATAGCTCAAGATCAGTATAGGATAAGTAATGTATGTACACAGGGATTTCACCAGCAGAATAGTGAATGCAGCTCTGGAGTATAATACAGGATGTAACTCAGGATCAGTACAGGATAAGTAATTGAATGTAATATATACAGTGACTCCACCAGCAGAATAGTAAATGCAGATCTGGAGTAAAATATAAGATGTAACTCAGGATTAGTAAAGGATAATTAATGTAATATACAATGCATTCTGAAATTTTTCAAACCCTTTAACTTTTTTTTCAAATTTTGTATATTGTGGCCTTGTGCTAAAATAAGAAAAATCAAGTTTTCTCTGTCACTCTGAACTTAACACCCCATAATGAGAACAGAATGTTCGAAATGTTTGACATTTAGCTCTGGGACTTCCCATTTCTCTATCATATGTGAGATGTTTCTACATCTTGCTTTGAGTCTACCTGTGGTAAATTCAGTTGATTGGACATGAGTTGGAAAATCACAGCCCTGTCTATAGGGTAAGGTCTTGCAGCTGACAATGCATATCAAAGCAAAAAACTATTTGCGAGGAAGAAAGAACCACCTGTAGAGCTCAGAGACAGGATTATGTGGAGGCACAGATCTGGAGAAGGATGCAAAAATCCCTGCTGCACTGAAAGTTCCCAAGAGCACAGTAGCCTCCATAATTCTTAAATGGAAGAAGTTTAGAACGACCAGGACTATTCCTAGGTCGCCACACCAGACTAAGTAATTATGGGAGAAGGGTCTTGGTAAAAGAGGTCACCAAGAACCCAATGATCAGAATGGCCAGAAAGAAGCTTTTCCTCAATAAAAGACACATAAAGCTCACCTGTAGTTTGCAACAAAAAAGCACCCAAGGGCTCTCAGACTGTGAGAAACCAGATTCTCCCGTCTGATGAAACAAAGATTGAACTTTTTGGCCTCAATTCTAACAGTCATGTTTGGAGGAAACCAGGCACTGCTGATCACCTGCTCAATACCATCCCTACAGTGAAGCATGGAGGTGACAGCGTTTTTTAGCAGCTGGGACAGGGAGACTGGTCAGGGTTGAGGGAAGCTCAATGGAGCAGAGTACAGAGATATTCTTAACAAAAACCTCATCCAGAGTGCCTCAAACTGGGCGGAAATGTTCACCTTCCAACAAGACAATGAGCCTAAGCACAGAGCCAAGACAACACAGGAGTGGCTTATGGACAACTGTGAATGTCCTTGAGTGGCCCATCCAGAACCCTAACTTGACCCCAATCGAACATCTCTGGAGAGACCTAAAATGGCTGTCCACGACAGTCCCTATCCAACCTGAAAGAACTTGAGAGGATCTGCAGAGAATGGCAGAAAATCCCTGGATCCAGGTGTGCAAACCTCGTGGCATCATACCCAAGAAGACTGGAGGCTGAAATAGCTGCCCAAAGTGCTGTAATTAAGCACTGAGGAAAGGGTCGGAATACTTATGTCAATGCAAAATTCTAGTTTTTACTTTTCAATAAATTAGCAAATATTTTGAACATTCTGTTTTCACTTTTTCATTATGGGGGAATGAGTGCAGAATGATGGGGGGAAAAAATGTAATTTGTTTGTATTTTAGCACAAGGCCACAACATAACAAAATGTGAAAAAAGTGAAAGGGTTTAAAGATTTTCCAAGACCATCCTACACAATGGTTCTTTAAGATTTGAATTTGTAATATTTATGCGCAAATTTGACCTAAAACTAGTGTATATCAGATTTTCACACACGCTCTAAAATAAATAAAGATAACTAAATCAAGCAAATCAGTCTAAAATATTAGACCTGGTCATCTCTTTATTGAGGAAAATGATCCAATATCACATTTCTATGAATAGCAAAAGTATTTGAACCTTTTACTTTCAGTATTTTGAGTGAACCCTCCGTTCCCCTTGGGCAGCAATAACCAGGGCGGGTGCAAGGATTTTTGCCAACACAAGCGAAGCTACTTTTTGGCGCCCCCCCTCTCAGCTCACCTGGCCCTGGTCCCGTCTGCAGCAGCTGGCTTTTCCTCTGTGTGATCCTGGTATCTTCTCTCTGCTTCAGACAATCGCTGGTTTGAGGACCATATTTTTCCCCCTCTAAGGCTACTTTCACACTTGCATTCGGAGCGGATCCGTCTGGTGTCTGCACAGACGGATCCGCTCCTATAATGCAAACGATGGGATCCATTCAGAACGGATCCGTCTGCATTATCTTTCAGAAAAAATTCTAAATCTGAAAGTTAGTCAGACGGATCCGTCCAGACTTTGCATTCAAAGTCAATGGGGGACGGATCCGTTTGAAATTGCACCATATTGTGTCAACTTCAAACGGATCCGTCCCCATTGACTTACATTGTAAGTCTGGACGGATCCGTTTGGCTCCGCACGGCCAGGCGGACACCAGCGTTCGGGTGTCCGCCTGCTGAGCGGAACGGAGGTCAAACGGTGCCAGACTGAGGCATTCTGAGCGGATCCGCATCCACTCAGAATGGATTGGGGCCGTATGGACCCGTTCGGGGCCGCTTGTGAGAGCCTTCAAACGGAACTCACAAGCAGAACCCCGAACGCAAGTGTGAAAGTAGCCTAACAGGCACCTCGGTTTTAGAGGAGGATAATAAGAAAAAAAACATTTTCATTACACCTCAGGTCAGACCAGCAATCATACCCCCAATGTTAATCAGACCTCAGCTCACAGCCCCAATCAGACCCCCAATGTTAATCAGACCTCAGATCAGACCCCCATGTCGGACATTAGCCCCCCATGTCAGCCATCATGCCACCATGTCAGCCATCAGCCCCCCATGTAAGCCATCATGCCCCCATGTCAGCCATAGGCCCCCCATATCACATTTCTCGCCCTCCATGTCAAATCACCCCCCTATGTCACATCAGCCCTCCATGTCACATTTCTCCCCCTCCATGTCACATTTTTCCGCCCTCCCCCAGGGTGCCCCCTAAGGCAGCCGCTTGGTCTGCCTTATGGTAGCACCAGCCCTGGCAATAACTGCAACTAAATGTTTCCGCTTATTGTTGATTAGTCCTGCATATGGACTTGAATACATTTTCCATCCCTCCGTACAAAACCGCTTTCACTCTGTTATGTTGGTGGTCTCCTCCCACGATCTGCTCGCTTCAGGTCCTTCCACAACATTTCTATTGGATTAGAGTCTTTGACTTGGTCATGCCAAAATTGTAACTTTTAATCTTGTTAAACCATTTGTTTTTAGAACGACTCGTGTGCTTAGTGTCGTCTTCATGCACGACCCACATTCTCTTAAGATTCAGCTCACGGACAGATGTCCTGACATTTTCTTTTAGAATTTGCTGGTATAATTCATTGTTCCATCAAAGATGGCAATCCATCCTGGCCCAGATGCAGCAAAACTGTCCCAAACCATGATACTACCGCCACTGTGTGTCACAATTGGGATGCGGTTTTCCACAATGGAATGCAGTGTTTTCCTTTTTCCAAACACAATTATTCTCATTTAACTCCTTCCTGACATGGTTCGTACATGTATGGCACATATCGGGTCTTTAAAGGTGGCACCCTCTCCAGAGTATAGCAGCCGCCATAGCCGCCAGGTGCTGGCTGTTTTACACCCGGAGCTAATGTCTGTGGTAGGCAATAATGCTAATCACAGATGTGTGATCCCTCAAATGCTTTGGTCAATTGTGCCCATGGCATCTGAGGCAGCTTTCCCCAGGAGCACTGTGTGGCCAGGGCACGAATGGCTCCCCTGTGTTGGAATCCATTGCCATTTTGCTGTTAACTATGATGACCTTTAAGAACAGAGGTGTGAGATCAGTGGAACATCTGTAGCTGGACGTCTGTCTCATAGCCCAATGCAAACGCCTTCTAATGGTTTCTGTAGACACTGTTTGCCGTCTTAGGCTTGGGATGTGACGTCCAATTTCACTTGTAGTACAGAATGAATCATTAGCGTCATTCTTCTAATCAGACGATCCACCTGTGCAGAGGTTTACTTATGTGGTCCTCTTGCTGTTATTACAGTTCGGCATCATTTCCCCAACTAACGGCACACGTAATGTTAAACAGTGCTGACATTTCAGCATGGGCCGTCTTACCTCTCAGTTCAAGGACTCTGTCCCTCTTAGTTCAAGGATTATGTCCCTCTCAGTGACAAGTGGGGATAACTGGCACATAAACGACCAGGAGGCATTGCACAATCATTCCACATGATCCAATTTTTGAGGTTTCATTTGTATTCAATATGACTTTTATGCCCTTCCCACATTGGAGCTAGGTGCTTGAAAATCTGATAATCTGCAGATCTTAACGACACCTGCAAACTTGCAGTTGCTGCAAACTATCTCGAAGTTAGTTTTTCATCTCATATGAAAATATGACTATCGCCCTGAACATTGCAAGATTACTGGGTAAAGTAGAGATTAACGCCTTCCCGACCAACCCACATAAATTTACATTGGCGGTAGAGTATTTAAAAATGGCGCCTGATCGCAAGCAGAGCAGGCACCATAGCCACCTGGTACCTGCAGTTTTAAACAGCAGACACCAGGAACTAATGTATGCGAACGATGATAACGTTAATCGCATACATTTAACCCCTCAGATGCCGTGGTCATGTGTGACCACTAGTGATGAGCGGGAGGTGCCATATTCGATTTCGCGATATTTCGCGAATATTCAAATGAATATTCGTGTTATATTCGTCGAAATCGAATATTCGTAATTATTCAAATTATCGCGAAAAATATACGATTTTTTTTCACGTATTGCGATTATTTATCTTGATAGTATAAAGCAACGTTCCTATGCTAATTGACTATGGCTAGGCTAATATGTGTATTTTACGAAATTTCATGAATTGCTATAACTTCGTCTCTTAGAATATTACGAATATTCTAAAAGACGAAGTTAGAGCAATATTACGAAATTTCGTAAAATACACATATAGATTGTAATTTAGCTAATATAGTGCTATAATCCCTTTTTTTTCCCTCTAATTTTTTTTTGCCTCTTCTGAACTTAAGTTTTGTAAAATATGTACACTATTAAAAAATATTACTATAGCAGTATATTAGCTTAAATACAATCTATGTGTATTTTACGAAATTTCGTAATATTGCTCTAACTTCGTCTTTTAGAAAATTCGTAATATTCTAAAAGACGAAGTTAGAGCAATATTAAGAACATTTGCAAAAGCCGAAATTGCGATGCGAGTATTATAATACGAAATAATCGCATGAAGATTTCAACTTAGCACAGCTATATTCCATATTAGGCTAGAATATGGAATATAGCAGTGCTAAATTGAAATCTTCATGCGATTATTTCGTGTTATATTACTCGCATCGCAATTTCGACTATTGCGAAATTTCGTAAAATACACATATAGATTAGATTGTAATTTAGCTAATATGGAATATAGCAGTAAGTTGAAAACGCCACTGACTGGAGCAGCCAGGAAGCCAGGAATCCAAAGGACAGGTAAGAACAACTTTAGGGAAGTGGGAAAGAAAAAAATATAATAAAAAAAAACAAAAACGAATATTCGAATTCGCGAATATATAGAACGATATTCTAAATATTCGCGAAATCTCGAAATTGCGATATTCGAGAAAAAATTTCACAATTCGAATATTCGCGCTCAACACTAGTGTCCACAGCATCTGAACAGTTAAAGACCAGGAGCGCGCACTGCGGGCTGTGTACCGGCTGCCCGCAGTGAGGATCGGAGGAGCCGGATATAGTGTGTGGTAGCCTCTGTACTCAGAAGTGGTACAAGGCTGCCGCACATTAGTTCCAATGGAGCCCCTGCCTTAGGAATATAATCCAAAGGAGAATAATAAAGCCTTTGCAGAGTCCTATATTGTGTCATTTTATGATTAAAGTTCTGTGAAACTGAATTTAGCATAATTGTCCAATTCACTTCTAATATAGGTCCGAGATCCCTTTCCCAGTGTTTCCTAGAATTATAGAATATAGTAGAGACATTATGATCAATCACCTGTGAAGATCGAACTCACCCTTTATGTGCTTTACTAGACACTAAGTAATCCACAACATGTTCATTGTAAAGTCTATGTAGAACAAGGAAGAAACGGTATAGAAACAGCATGGCGGATCCGCAAATGTCTAAAAAAATATATTTTTCCGTTAATAAAAATTGTGCAACTAGTGTTTGGAAACTTTTTTTCTCTGCTAAATAATTATGACATCAAAGTTAGACCTTTAGATCTCTAGAAGGCAGAACGAGATTTATCTCCCAGAAGAGGAATTTACACGTACAATTGGTTCAATGAGAGGGAAACAGAGAGAAATTGTAACAGAGAAAATATTTGGCAAAAATATTTTATGCCACACTTTCACACACGATTTATCCTTTGCTCTTCTTTTCCTAATTGACCTAATTTCCGAACCTGCCGGATGTTTTCAAAAAAACTTTGATACACAACGAAAAGAGAAAAATCATAGTCTATGAAATGCTGATGCCAAAAAAATACATAAATAAATTACCGGTAGGAACTGTGAACCAACCTCTATTATGCCTCATTCACACATCAGTGGTCGGTCAGTGATTTCCATCAGTGATTTTTAGCCAAAACCAAGTGCGGCCCTAAACGCAGAACAGGTGCAGATCTTTCCCTTATACCTTATGTCTGTGGAGGCTCCAATCCTGGTTTTGGCTCACAGTCACTGATGGAAATCACTGACCGAACACTGACGTGTGGTTGAGGCTTTAGAGATGAACGAAGTTCTTGAAAATTCAATTTGGCTGCGTTGCGGAATTTTACAAAAAACTTGTAAAATTTTTCGGGACTAATTACTTTTGCTTTCTATCTTCTTATTCTAGAAAAATATTTTCCTATTAATGGGTGCAACTTTAAATCCTCAGATTTCCTCACGCTAGCTGATGCTTTGGATGCCCCGATATTTAAAGTGAGAGCCAGGTTCAAGTATATAAGTGGTGTAAAAATGCAAAAATGTCACAAAAGCACAAGTGAGCCCAAAAAGCTCCATTTGTGACTTTTTTTTATGCCAGAATTCTGGCGTGCAGGACTTGATAAATTGCCCCCAAATTGTGAGATGTTGCTCTACTTTCTACACCATCTCTTTACTGGAGTAAGGGCTCATGTACACAACCGTATGGCCATGGTGCCTGTATTGCGGTCCCCAAACAACGGGTCCGCAATACTTGAGCATCGGCCATGTGTGCTCCGTGCTGTGGATGCTGACCCATTGACTTAAATGGGTCCACAATCTGCATGATACGACCAAAGATAGGACTTCACCTATCTTTTGCACTATGAATCGCTTCTGTGGGCCTTCAGGTCTGTGACTCCGCATTGCAAAAAGATAGAACATGCTTTATCTTTGGCCGTATCTTGCGGAACGCGGACCCATTCAAGTCAATGGGTCCACATCGCAATACGGAGTGCACACGGCTGGTGCCCATGCATTACGGGCCACAGTCGTATGCAGGAGCCCTAGGACAGTGTAAATTTTTGATACTTTTTTTAAAGTTTCAGTTGATAAATCTTGTTTAAAGAGTAATCAGGGCTTTTCATAAAATTCCAACATCTTCTGTCCTGAGAGCTTGGTCTTGTTTGGGCTCCTGATTTTGCCATCTACACTGAGCTCACAGACCCTTCCACTTGGGTCCCGACCACATGTGTTTCCGAGTCTTCCCGTTCAGCTGTGTGTACTATAAATGCAGCTGAACAGGAAGACTCAGGACCACATCTAGTCAGGATTTGAGCAACGTGAGCCAACAGAGACAGACACAGGACAGGTTAGCAGTAGCACCATACAGTACTTAGATAAAATGTGCAGAGAACCCCTTTAAAGATGCACCAAATTTAACAATGTGTAATGTTTTTTAACCCCTTAAGGACTCAGCCCTATTTCACCTTAAGGACTTTAAGTGCTGATAAATTTAAAACACTTTTACTTACCCAGGCCGTTTTGAGATTGTTTTTTCGTCACATATTGTACTTCATGACACTGCTAAAATTGGGTCAAAAATGTTAATTTATTTGCATAAAAAAATACCAAATTTACCCAAAATTTTGAAAAATTAGCAAATTTCAAAGTTTCAGTTTCTCTACTTCTGTAATACATAGTAATAACCCCAAAATTTGTGATGGACTTTACATTCCCCATATGTCTACTTCATGTTTGTATCATTTTGGTAATTATATTTTATTTTTTGTGGATGTTACATAGCTTAGAAGTTTAGAAGCAAATTTTAAAATTTTTCAGAAATTTTCCAAATCCCACTTTTTATGGACCAGTTCAGGTTTGAAGTCACTTTATGAGGCTTACATAATAGAAACCATCCAAAAATGCCACAAGACTTCAATTCCACAAGACTTCATGGCAAATGGACATAAAATTTAAGAATTTAAATTTTTTGGGGAAAATTTTCCAATATAATCAATTTTTTCCTGGAACAAAAACAAGGGTTAACTGCCAAACAAAACTCAAAATGGGTTGCCCTGATTCTGTAGTTTGCAGAAACACCCCATATGTGGTCGTAAACTACTGTTTGGCCAAACGGAATGCCATGTGGTTTTTGCAAGGCAGATTTTGCAGGACTGGTTTTGTTTATACCATGTCCCATTTCAAGCCCCCCGTTGCACCCCTAGAATAGAGATTTCAAAAAAGTGACTCCATCTAAGAAAGTACACCCCTCAAAGTATTCAAAACTGGGTTTACAAACTTTTTTTAACCCTTTAGGTGTTCCACAAGAGTTAATGGCAGATGGAGAAACAATTTTGAAATTTCTATTTTTTTGGAAAATTTTCCATTTTAACCCATTTCTTCCAGTAATAAAGTAAGGGTTAACTGCCAAACAAAACTCAATATGGGTTGCCCTGATTCTGTAGTTTGCAAAAACAGCCCATATGTGGTTGTAAACTGCTGTTTGGCCAAACGGGAGGACATAGAAGGAGGGGAACGCCATATGGGTTTTGGAAGGCAGATTTTGCAGGACTGGTTTTGTTTATACCATGTCCCATTTCAAGCACCCCGTTGCACCCCTAGAATAGAAATTCCAAAAAAGTGACTCCATCTAAGAAAGTACACCCCTCAAGGTATTGAAAACTGGGTTTACAAACTTTGTTTACCCTTTAGGTGTTCCACAAGAGTTAAAGGGGTTCTGCACTTTCATTTCACTGATGATCTATCCTCTGGATAGATCATCAGCTTCTGATCGGCGGGGGTCCGACACACGGGACCCCCGCCGATCAGCTGTTTGAGAAGGCAGCTGCGCTCCAGGAGCGCCGCTGCCTTCTCACTGTTTACCGCCGGGCCGCCCGCCCACTGACGTCACGACTTGTATCAACTAGAGTGGGCGCGGCTAAACTCCATTCAAGTGAACAGAGCTTAGCCGCGCCCACTCTAGTTGATACAAGTCGTGACGTCAGAGGGCGGGCGGCCCGGCGGTAAACAGTGAGAAGGCAGCGGCGCTCCTGGAGCGCCGCTGCCTTCTCAAACAGCTGATCGGCGGGGGTCCCGGGTGTCGGACCCCTGCCGATCAGAAGCTGATGATCTATCCAAAGGATAGATCATCAGTGAAATGAAAGTGCAGAACCCCTTTAATGGCAGATGGAGAAACAATTTTGGAATTTCTTTTTTTGGGAAAATTTTCCATTTTAACCCTTACTTTATTACTGGAAAAAATGGGTTAACAGCCAAACAAAACTCAATATAGGTTGCCCTGATTCTGTAGTTTGCAGAAACAGCCCATATGTGGTCATAAACTACTATTTGGCTAAACGGCAGGACACAGAAGAAGGGGAACGCCATATGGTATTTGGAAGGCAGATTTTGCTGGGCTGGTTTATTTACAACATGTACCCTTTCAAGCCCCCTGATGCACCCCTAGAGTAGAAACTCCATAAAAGTGACCCCATCTAGGAAACTACGGGATAAGGTGGTTGTTGTTTTGGGACTATTTTAGGGTAAATATGATTTTTGGTTGCTGTATATTACACTTTTTTGAGGCAAGGTAACAAAAAATTGTAATTCTAAAATTGTTTCTACATTCGCTATTTAGTTTTGTGGAACACCTAAAGGGTTAACAAAGTTTGTAAAGTAACTTTTGAATACCTTGAGGGGTGTAGTTTCTTAGATGGGGTCACTTTTTTTGGAGTTTGTAGTCTAGGCTACATCAGGGGGGGCTTCTAATTGGACATGGTGTCAAAAATACCAGTCCATCAAAATCTGCCTTCCAGAAACCATATGGAGTTCCCTTCGTTCTATGCCCTGCCGTGCGGCTATATAGCCATTTACGACCACATATGGGGTGTTTCTGCAAACTACAGAATCAGGGCTATAAATATTTAGTTTTGTTTGGCTGTTAACCCTTGCTTTATTACCAGAAAAAAAGGATTCAAATGGAAATTTTTCCAAAAAAAAAGGGTTTTTTGGCACCGTTTTTATTTAATATTTTTAACTCAGTTAATCCGAGGGGTTTGGTCAAATGTTATTTTTATAGGGCAGATTCTTACGGACGGTGCATATGACATTTTGATCGCTCGCTATTACACTTTTTGTGATGTTCGGTGACAAAAAATGGCTTTTTTTACACTTTTTTTTAACGCTGTTCATCCTGGGAAATTGGGGTAACATGTTACTTTTATAGAGAAGATTTTTACAGACGCGGCGATGCCCAATATGTATGGCTCTCAGACTTTGGAGACACTAAGCAGGCATCCTCAAACTGCGGCCCTCCAGATGTTGTAAAACTACAATTCCCACCATGCCCTGCTGATGGCTGTAGGTTGTCTGGGCATGCTGGAAGTTATAGTTTTACAACATCTGGAGGGCCGCAGTTTGAGGATGCCTGCACTAAAACTAATATTTTTGGGTAAAAAAAAAATTGTTTCTGTGTCTCCAAAGTCTGAGAGCCATAGTTTTTTATGTTCTCTAGGGGACTGTTGGGGATTATAAAAATGTTGTACTCCATGGAAGTGTGATACTCCCTGAAGCAATCGATAATGCAGAGGCCCGGATGATCGGGGCACGTGTCACATTGAGTAGTGGTGTCCTTCCGTATCCCCCTCTTGTGACACACTCTGCACTTTTTTTGGGTTCATCCTTTCTTTCCAGTATGGGGGACCACACCTGGAAAATGTTGGCCAGGGACGATCCGGCACCTCCAGTTCCCGAGATACTCCGGCCTGCTCTTTCCCGGTCCGAAAAGATCAGGTCCTTGAGGACTGCATCATAGAATTGGAGGAATGTCCCTGTGCTGCCAGCGCTTCGGGATAGTACAAAAGAGTTGTACATGGCAACCTGCACCAAGTAGACTGCAACTCTTCTGTACCATGCCCGGGTTTTGCGGATCGCATTATATGGCTTGAGGACTTGATCATAGAGATCAACTCCTCCCATATACCGATTGTAGTCGACGATACAATCAGGGTTGAGGACTGTTGCCGCGGTACCTCGCACAGAGACGGGGGTGGTGCTGTTACCATGGATTGTGGACAGCATAAGGACATCCCTCTTGTCCTTATACCTGACCAGCAATAGGTTTCCACTGGTAAGTGCACGGTTCGAACCCCTTGGGATAGGTACCTGGAGGGGGTGGGCAGGGAGGCCGCGTTGATTTTTCCGCACGGTCCCACAAGCGAACCTGGATCTGGCGGCAAGGGACCTGAACAAGGGAATGCTAGTATAAAAGTTATCCACGTACAAGTGGTAACCGTTATCCAGCAGTGGGTACATAAGGTCCCACACGAGTTTCCCGCTAACACCCAGAGTGGGGGGACATTCTGGGGGTTGAATACGGGAATCTCGCACCTCATACACGCAAAATTTGTAAGTGTACCCTGAGGTACTCTCGCAAATTTTGTATAGCTTCACGCCATACCTCGCCCGCTTAGTGGGAATGTATTGGCGGAAACTGAGTCTCCCCTTGAACGCAACAAGAAATTCCCTTCCAGGTACGTAGGCCTGCTCAAATTTGGCCCCGAAGTGATCGATGACCGGCCGTATCTTATACAGACGGTCATGGGGTGCTCGTGCAGAACAGGAAGAGGAGGGGAGAGAGGAGCGCAGGAAGTTTGAATCTCGCGCCTCTCTCCCCTGCACCAATCAGCACCCTGGACAGCAGCATTCAGTACCACGGCCAGCACCGCCTCTCCAAATCTTCGGACTGTGATTGGTGGTGTGTAATCACGCCACCGATCGGGTCACCGGAGACCCGAATGGACCGGAAACGCAGCAGACCGCAGGTCTGAATTGACCTGCGGTTTTCTGCGATCGCCGATACAGGGGGGGGGGGTCACATGACCCCCCCCTAACGTTGTGACAGGATGCTGGCTGAATGATTTCAGCCGGCATCCTGTTCCGATTAACCCCCGCGGGGCCGCAATCGCGATTTAAACTTAGGACATACCGGTACGCCCTGAGTCCTTAAGGATTCGGGAAATAGGGCGTACCGGTACGCCCAAGTCCTTAAGGGGTTAAATTTGGCGCAAAGTTCTCTAACGTGGACAAAAACAGACAGACATAGGCCCTTGTGATAAATTTCCCCCGATATTTTTACAAAGTGACTTTTGGCATCTTATATAGTTTAAATCTATGTGTAATCCATAAAAGGTGGATACTTAGTGGGAAAGTCGCAAGTGGCGTATTTACTATTCTCTCATCAGTTTCCAAAAAGGGGGCATCATTTTGGCTAGGGCTACACGGTGACACTGGTCGCGACCAGAACCGCATAGAAATTAAGTTGCAAAAAATTCAACACTGCCGTTTTTTTCTGAGTCCTGCTGCAGTCCCATTCATTTCTATAGGATCCCCGATTCTCTGCGATCCTGGCCGCGACCAGTGTCTCTGTGTAGTCCTAGTCTTACATCAGACATTGGTGTAAATGATGAGATCTACGCCAGCTACCAGATGGAGTCGTTTTTATTCTGGTGCATTGACGCCAGCGCTTCTTCATAAATGAATTGCCTCCCCTGGCGGTGCAGGGCCCACCCATGCTGGCGTAGATTTAAGACATTTTCCACGCCATGCAAAATGATAAATGAGCTGGGGCTGCCGATTCGTCCAATTCGCAGCCCATACCAAGCCCCCCTTTTCTTCTTGGCACTCTGGAAAAGTGTCATGAGGGAAAAGTTGCAGATTTTGCCACAAAAATTCCATGCAATAAAATCTAGGACTTTAATACATCAAAAAGTGGCGTACATGACTTATAAATACTTTCATTAATTTAATGTTTTCTTTTATGTTTTCTTTTACCGTATGCCGTTATATTGCGCTTGTGCATGGAAATACGTGGAAGTGAAAGCCCTGGGAACTATTATGTAGTCCTAGGCTGTCTGCGTAGTGATGCCAGCCCCCAGCGATCATGGCTGGCAATCATGGTTACAAGGCAGTTAGGACGGGAGTTCAGCTGTGTATTAGTACTGTGCATCAAGGTGCTTTAGAAAATAAAAAAAAAGCTCTTAGGCTAAATGCACACGATCAAGATTGCGTGCGGATTTTCCGCTCGGAAAATCCACACCGTAGGTCATGTACATTGTTTTCTATGCGAATTTGAAATTCTCAATGCACACGATGCATATTTTTTTCTGTGCGGATTTTGACCTGCGGTGTGGATTTCAAAATCCACAGCATGTCAATTTATTTTATTTTTCCTGACTGGATTTTCTTCATTCACTTAGTAAAATCCACATGCGGAAAATGGGCACCAAATCCGGACCAATTGATGCGGATTGACCGCATGGATTTGCCTGCGAACAGCTGCGGATTTCAGTGCGGATTCTCCGCACATGAATCCTGAATGTGTGCATGTACCCTTAGGAAAGTGGTAGAATGTGTTAAAAAGAATGGCTGATACCGTGCCAGAAATGGTCCTCGCGGTGACTACTTCCTGGTGCCTCTCAACACGCAGGAAATGCTTATTGCCAATACTTGGTGGAGGTGGGCCAATGATGTAGCCGGTGATTGGCTGAGAGGCACAAGGAAGAATAGACCAGCTTACTTTGTTACTTAAAGGGGTTGTCGGGGTTCAGAGCTGAGCCCGGACATATCCCCGTTTTCACCCAGGCAAGCCCCTCTGATATGAACATCGGAGCTCTGATGCTCTCCCTTGCCCTGCGCTTCTGTCTAGCATTGTTCCCGGTGAAGTCAGCGCTGCCCTAGCTGCTTTACAGGCTAGGGCAGCGTTTAAAGCCCACCCATTAGTGCCAGTGACGTCGCTGGGCTCACTGCTAGGCAGAAGCCTTCTCCTAGCTTACCCATGGAGAGCCTGGATCTCTAGAAAAAGGCTTTGCCTTGCGCAATTCAGCAGACGGCAAAGTAAAGCATCAGAGCATGAAATGATGCTCATATCAGAGGTCCTCCCCCGGTGAAAAAAGGGATTTGTCCGGGTTCAGCTCTGAATCTGTACAACCCGTTTAAAAAATTGTATCTGCTAAACAAACCCATTGACTACCCAAGGCTTTTGACATAGAGTTAAATAAAAGTGCAGGAATGGGTTAAAAGCACTACCAGGTTGAACTGAATTTATAACGTAGCGCATTCACTGTTTTTGTGGCGCTGGAGTCTATTTTTTGCATTGTTCTTTTGCTTATCGCTGCCATGACAATGTACAATGCACCAAACTCAGTTTGAATCAAAACACAGTTTTTTTATTTAAACTTTTGCAGTTCGTTAGTAGAAAATCATGTTGGCTTTTCTTATTATATTCCTTTTTTGCTTATGTTTTGGTATAGTATGAGAGTGCTCACGTGTTGCCATGGTTACCAATGAGCTGGCTCCATTATATTCTAGAATAACATAATTGGTGGTTATATACAGATGCAGCAGCACTAAGTGTGTCATTTATCTCCCCTGATCGGTGCGCTCCCTACGATTGTAAAGTTATTTAAATTTTGTAAATATGTGTTAGTGATCGTAAAATGGAAACTCATCTTAAAGGGATTGTGTCATCAGGTTTAAGCTGCCTGGACCACAGGGGAAGAACAGTCCCCTGTGCGGGGGGGGGGAGAACAGTCCCCTGTGCGGGGGGGGAAGAACAGTCCCCTGTGCGGGGGGGGGGGAAGAACAGTCCTCTGTGCGGGGGGGGGGAAGAACAGTCCCCTGTGCGGGGGGTGGGGGAAGAACAGTCCCCTGTGCGGGGGGGGGGGAACAGTCCCCTGTGCGGGGGGTGGGGGAGAACAGTCCCCTGTGCGGGGGGGGGGGGGGGGGAGAACAGTCCCCTGTGCGGGGGGGGGGAGAACAGATATAACAGGTTATGCTCGCCTATCAGTGTTGTGCTGGGAATAAAACAAGCACCATGGGCTGCAGCGCAGGAGAAACGGAGCCTAGCCAGGCCGACCATGATGATCCACTGTAGAGGAGAAAAACCCAGGTGCACTGTTCGTATCAGTGAAAGGACTGTGGTACAGTTGAGTATAGCTTTATTATATTATTATTGGTAAAATTATGCCTCGAAATGTGTAATTTTACCGATATTAAAACTATATTCATCTGTACCGCAGTCTACCGATACGAGCAGCGCATCTGGGTTTTTCTTCTCTACAGTGGATCGATCTTAAGGTTGGTACACAGGCCGGGGGCTGGTTGCCCAGGGTCTGTGGCTCAGTCATTTGGCTGGCTCCATGGTCAGTGGGCTGGTATTCTGTGTTCTGTGGCTCAGCATCCCCATCTTAGTGTCTTCTTCTGGTCACTTATGCAGTCTGGCAGAGTCTCTTCTACTAAGCACTTGTCCCTATCTACAGACAACTAGGGGCTCTGACTGCTCTCCTTATGTACATTTTCTATGTGACCTAGAACCTTCTAGTGGGAAGGGTGGAGTAGAGAAGCACATCCTAAACAGAAACATTGTTACAATTTCTGTGTATCATAGACTTGCACAGAGTGTCAATACATGTCTATGGGAATGATTAAGCAGTTTTCAAGACATGAACAAGTCTTCAGACATAAACAACAGAGCTAAACCAGATAGTCAGAAGGTAAGTATGTCAGTTTTTTCCACTAAATCTATGCATAGGTAGAAGGTCATAAATAGCATTAGTTAGTGTAATAGTTCAAATTAATAGGATATATTACAATGAACATATAAAATACATATGAACAATATAAAGCAGTTTAAGTGCACATAACAGCATAAATCACAACATAAGTTAACCCTTCAACATGCAATATGATAGGGAGTTGATTGCTTTGAAAAGTAGCAATAAGGGGAAAATGCCCAGAAATGTCCATAGTTTAAAGTACATTTGCTCCAGGGGGCTACACATGACAGGTCCCTTGTACTCTAAAACCCCTAATTAAAATCCAGTGTGACCAATTGCGTTCAGGAGTCACCTAACTTGTATACAGAGTCCATCTGTGTGTAAATTTACTCACAGTATAACTACAACTGTTCTGTGAAGGCCTCAGTGTTTTGTTAGTGAAAATTAGTGATCAAACAGCATCAGGAAAACCAAGGAACACACCAGACAGGTCAGGGATAGAGTTTTGAAGAAGTGTAAAGCAGGGTTAGGTTATAAAAAATATCCCAAGCTCTGAACATCTCACAGATCACTCTTCAATCCATCATCTGAAAATGGAAGGAGTATGGCACAAATGCAAACCTACCAAGACATGGCTGTCCACCTAAACTGAAAGCCCAGCCAAGGAGAGCACTAATTAGAGAAGCAGCCAAGAGTCCCATGGTCACTCTGGAGGAGCTGCAGAGATCCACAGCTCAGGTAGGAGAATGTGTCCACAGGACAACTATTAGTTGTGTACTCCACAAATCTGACCTTTATGGAAGAGCGGCAAGAAGAATTTTAATTTTTGAAAGCATTCCATATGAAGTCCCCTTTGAAGTTTGCCACAAGCCATATAGGGGATACTGCAAACATCTGGAAGAAGGTGATCTGGTTGAATGAGGCCAAAGTTGAACTTTTTGGCCTAAAGGCAAATGGTATGTGTGGCTGAAAACTAACTCTGCACATCAGCCTGAACACACCATCCCCACCAAGAAACATGGTGGTAGCAGGATTATGCAGTGGGGAGGCTTTTCTTTAGCAGGGACAGGGAAGCTGGTCAGAGTTGATGAGAAGATAGATAGAGCTAACCATGTTGGGGAAAACCTGTTGGTGGCTGCAAAAGACTTGAGACTGGGATGGAGGTTCACCTTCCAGCAGGACAACAACCATAGGCATCCAGCCAGAGCTACAATGGAATGGTTTAGATCAAAGCATATTCATGTGTTAGAATGGCTCAGTCAAAATCCAGGCCTAAAACCCATTGAGAATCTGTGGCAAGACTTGAAAATTGCTCTTCACAGACTTTCTCCATCCAATCTAATTGAGCTTGAGCTATTTTACTAAGAAGAATGGTCAAAAATGTCAGCCTCTAGATGTACAAAGCTGGTTGAGACATAACCCTAAAGACAAATGCACATCACACTTTCCAGATTTTTAATTATTGAAGATTTTAAAAACCTGATATCATTTTTTTTTTTACTTACACATACTTGCTACTTTGTGTTGGTCTATCACATAAAATCCCAATAAAATAAATTTAAGTTTGTGGGTGTAACGTGAAAAAATTTGGAAAAGTATGAATACTTTTTCAAGGCACTGGATATATATACTGTAAATAATATCCCTAGATAATAGTAATACGATGGTGCAGCTACTTACATTCTTGTGGATTGCTGCATAGCAAGATGCCTCTTCCTTTGTACCAACAGAGGGAAGACACTGAAAAGCCCTAGTCTTACTCCTGTCAATTATAAAAGAGCTGTGATGGTATCCATGACATGAACACATAGACTGTTTTTCAGAAGTCACCTCATGTGGGTGCATACTGGCAATAATAAGATGCATTCATGATAAGGTTCTTCTTCCAGTAAATGATTTGGACTTGTAGTGGAAAATAAAAAGTAGTAAAAAAAAACTGAAAATTTAAATATATGTGGGCTTCACAGCTGTTCCGCTAAGTATTTTAAGTGGTGACTCAGAACTGGTTTGGCATCGTACTAGAAGGTACTAAACATATTTTTTTCTTTTGGAGGGTACAGTTCATCTCCATGAATGTGTTTTCGGACAGTATGTTATCTGCCTTTATGTATTACTACCATTGCTAAGAACAGCAGCATCCATAAGTAAAATATTTCACTTTTTAACCTCTTTCAACCCCATGACATACTGTTATGTTATCCACCATCTTTGCACATCCAATACACCCTTCCTTCCAGAAGTAGGGATTAATAGGATCCCTGTCAGTCTTAGGCTGACAGAAGTATTGCAGTGTATTATACTAGTGATTCCCTAGGCATCAAGACCCATAGTGGGACTAAAAAGTGTAACAAAAAAAACCTAATAAAAAATAAAAAAGACACCACAATCATCACTCTTTCACCATTAATAATTATATATTAGGTAAAAAAATAAATAAATTGATGATAAGATGCACCTAGGTCTTAGAGGAGGAAAACAAGAAAAAAAACATTTTTTATCAGACCTCAGAACAGACTTTCAATCCTCAGTAGATCCCCAAGCTACACCCTCAATCTTTATCAGACTTCAGATCAGACCCCTATATTAAACCTGGGATCAGAAACTCACATCAGACCTCAGATCAGACCCCCATATCAGATTAGACCCCCCCCCCCATGTTAGACCACTATATCAGATCAGACCACCATGTCAGCCCTCAGATCAGACCCCCATATCAGACCCGCGTATTAGATCTGACTCCCCATGTCAGACCGCAGATCACACCCCATATTAGATCAGACCCCCATCAGAGCTCACATCAGACCCCCCCATGTCAGACCATTAGAAATAAAATAAATTAACTTACCGTATTTTTTGCCCTATAAGACGCACCAGCACATAAGACACACCAAGGTTTTAGAGGAGGACAATAAGAAAAAAATATTTTTTATAAGCCCTCAGGTCAGACCCCCAATGTTAATCAGATAAGAGCCCCAAAATAAATAAGACCCCACATTCAGACCTCAGATTAGCCCCCATGCCTCTCATCAGCCCCATATGCCTCTTATCAGCCCCCAGATGCCTCTCATCAGCCTCCATATGCCTCTCATCAGCCCCCCATGCCTCTCATCAGTCCCCATATACCTCTCTTCAGCCCCTATGCCTCATATCACATAAAATAAAATAAAAACGCTTACCTCTCCTGCTCGGGACGCCGACGCCCCTCTGCTTCAGTGCTCTTCTTCCTCCCCTTCCTTCGGCTGTGCTGTGATCTGATGCGCACAGCGTGAGGTCACAGAGCGCCCTCACGCTGTGCGCTGCCACAGCACAGATGACAGGTAAGGACCAGGAAGCAGTGAGTACAGAGCCTTCCCATAATGGAAGCGCTCATTATTATTCACCCGCTAAGATGCTGGGACATTTTTCCCCCACTTTGCTTTGCTGCTACTCTAGGTCCTGCGTTTTCTCCTGCAGTTGCACTCCCTGATCTTCTCTGGGCTTAAAGGAGCCTAAAAAACTGATCCGTCACCCATTGACTTTCAATGTATTTAGTGCCAGATTTGTTTCTTCCATTTTGATTTCACACAACCACATTCTAATGGAACGGATGCATCCTGATGTGTAAAATGTGTATCCGTTTAATTTCAGTATTGAGATCCTCTGCTGGATCTCAATACCAGAATTCACAATCAAAGTGTGGAAGTAGCATTAGGTGTGTCCCTTAATTAGCATCACAGGTGTCTTTAAACTTGTAATCGCCCGGTCTGCCTATTTAAGGGGTGAAAAGTAGTTACTGAGCTGTTTGGTGTCATGGTGGGTACCACACTGAACATGGACCAAAGAAAGAGTTGTCTCAGGAGATAAGAAAGAAAATTATAGACAAACATGTTAAAGGTAAAGGCTTTAAGACCCTCTCCAAACAGCTTGATGTTCCTGTTACTACAGCTGCACATATTATTCCGAAGTTTAAGGTCTATGGGACTGTAGCCAACCTCCCTGTACGTGGCCGCAAGAGGAAAATTGATGACAAATTAAAGAGATGGATAATATGAATGGTAATTTAAGATCCCAGAACAACTTCCAAAGAGATTAGGTGAACTCCAAGGTCAAGGTACATCAGTGTTAGATTTCACCATCCATTGCTATATTAGCTAATGGAAGATGGCCGAAGAGGAAGCAAATCATACAAAAGCAAGACTGGAATTTGCCAAAATAAATATTGGCAAGCCACAAAGCTTCTAAGAGAATGATGAGACAAAACTACTAGTAGCTTTTTGGTAAATCACATCAGCTGTATGTTCACATATGCTAAAATGTAGTATACAATTAAAAGAATGTACCTACTGTGAAGCATGGATGAGGCTTGTTATGTTTTGGGACTGCTTTCCTGCATCTGGCACAGGTTGTCTTGAATCTGTGCAGGGTATAATGAAATCTCATAACTATCAAGGCATTTTGGAGTGAAATGTGCTGCCCAGTGTTAGAAAGCTTGGTCTCAGTCTCAGGTCATGGGTCCTCCAACAAGATAAAGACCTAAAACACACAGCTAAATACATCCAAGAATAGCTAAAAGCAAAGCATTGGACTATTATGAAGTGGCCTTCTATGAGCCCCAATCTAAATCCTAACATCTGTGGAAGGATCTGAAAGATGCAGTCTGGAGAAGACACCCTTCAAACCTGAGACAGCTGGAGCAGTTTACTCTTGAGTAGTGGACCAAAATACCTGTGGACAGGTGCAGACGTCTCACTGAGAGTTACAGAAATTGCTTGATTGCTGTGATTTGCCTAAAAGGGTTTTGCAACAAAATATTAAGTTTAAGGGGTTGTCCCACAAAAAAATATTCTACAGTTTTCA
Source organism: Bufo gargarizans (assembly GCF_014858855.1). NCBI lineage: Eukaryota > Metazoa > Chordata > Amphibia > Anura > Bufonidae > Bufo > Bufo gargarizans. Next base: position 8,414,180 of record NC_058083.1, read on the forward strand.
AACCAGCACCTGGATCTGAATAGTTTTGTAATTGCATGTACTTAAAAATTTAGCATAGCCACTGAGTTATTCAATAAAATGTATCTGTATAGCGCCACTTAATGTCTTATTTCTTTGTCCTGCACCCTGAGATGGCCGCACATGCTTAGTTTCACTCTTCAACTGACTCCTGAGCTGTGATAGGGAGAGCATGGACACGCCTCCTGAGCTGTGATAGGGAGAGCATGGACACACCCCCATAGCTGCAGCAGAGAAGACACTCCCCTTGAGCTGTCCGCTTGATATAAATCTAGCAGAGCAATGAATGTGTAGATCTCTGGATCCATGTGAGGTACAGGGCTGGTTCTAGCTTTGTCAGAAAGAGATTGTCATGTGCCTGACATTAGTCATAGGATAACCCCTTTAAGGGAACCATCATTTTTGTCTGGGCCAGTTTCATTAGTTTTATAAATTAGCACAATAAAACCACAATTCAACAGCAATGTCTGATTTTCATTAGCTAATTTTTAGTACATTTTTATTTATTATTACTTTTGTCAGTTTCGAGTTATTTCAGTGACCATTGTGGGGTTTTTCTTTCTTTAACAGAACGGCACCAACAATTTTGTCCACGTGTGTATATAGTGCCCACATAACATTACTAGGATTGACGGCGGAGTGGGATGTTTTTTGCTCCTCTAGGTTACTCTTGGGGGTCCAGTTTTCAGGAGTGCTGCACAATTGCCCTGTTCTTCAGCCCCAGTCATAGGAATCTGTAGCTGCTCATATGCTGAGCAGAGAGGCCATTATTACAGTATTTCTAATGCACGTGATAGGGATTGCTATGAAAATATCAACTACATTGGACATGCAATTGCTCCTCTCATCATACATAGAGTTCCCTGGACACTGGAGAGAGGCCTTGACAAGTGCATCAGTGTCTGTAAATTAAATCCCTGGATCGGGGAAACGCATGACTGAAGGTAATTATAGCTATGTGTTTCATCCCACTTCAGTGACAGCTCCCAGTACATGCTATTTCTTGGAATAATATCTCACTTTAAGATGTTTTTCACACGTCCCTATGGTTTTAAATGGAATGAAGCTTTTTTTTTCTTTAATAAAAATCTATACTGAAACAAACTCTGTTTGTTTCTGTTTTTATTTCATCTATTTATTTTTATTTTTTTACTCCATCATGGTGGCAGCCATTTTCCCTGAGCTGCAGTGTGGCCTGGCAAGGTTGGCTGATATGGCGCATTTCGGTTTAAAAAATAAAATAAATTTTTTAGTGCTATTGGCGTTAAAATATCGCAAATCGGAGAGATAGGTGGATAATCAAGTTTATATTTTTAAAAAGTTGCATTTTAAAAGTGGTGTGCACCTTTTGATATATGAGGTGAAACTAATCACCACTTTTGATTTGTAATGTTAGTATTTTTTTGGCGCAAAGTACGACATTATTCATAAATGTCCCGCAATATGTAACCCACTCCATCATATTCTTCCCTAGAAGCAATGCACATAAAAAGTAATGTTAAAGGGGTTGCCCCATGAAAGAATATTCTCCATTTTTCAAAGGAGTAACGGGATCTGAATACTTTTGTAATTGAGTTATTCAATAAGAATGTATCTGTTGTTCATTTCCTTATTTCTCCGTCCACCAAGCTGAGGTGGACGCACATGCTCAGTTCCATCCTTCAACTGCCACCAGCCATATCTTTTATTAGAAGCTGTGACAGTTACAGGGCGAGATCTTCAGCAGAAAGGACATGCCCCTCAGCTGCTTGTTGAAATAAATCTAAAAGAGCATTTGGAGCAAATCTCTGGATACATGGACAGCAGGCCAAGGAGAAGTAGAGGATAGGAGTAGTAGAACCAGATAATAATAGAGGAGGTAGTAGTTACTCACCCTAGCACTCCCCTGAGCTGTGCAGTGATGGAAATGACGCACCTATTATTTCCTTTTGGGCACACCCTTGTTCTGGAGCTCTCCTGCCTGGTGTTAGTTGGGGTGCCCTTGATGGTGATTAATTTTGAGGTGCAGGGTTCTCTGAAGTGTCCCGGTGATATGCATAGTAGGAAATGTAGTATCCACACCAAGCATCGTCTGGTAATCTAATGCGGGAAACACTAACTGCCCAACCTTACATTAAAGGGAGTCTGTCAGCAGTTTTGAAAAAGCTGGGCGATTTCACCAGGATGCTGGGAGATTTCAGCTCTGCAGCCTGCAGTATTGTCAGTGCAGCACTGGACTATAATACAGGCTACAGCTAAAGATAAGTAACATAAAGGCAGACATACACTTAGTCTAAACTTAAAGGCTGGGTGTGCTGTCATGTATGCAAAACTCTGACAAGTGGCACAAATTAAATATTATGTTTTATAAAATTTACCTATACGGACACTTTTTATACATAAACCGCAATGAACCTGTGTTTATATAAATCTATGCATAATCCAAATAAAATATCTTCATCTGTTCAAGGTCACCACTAGAGGGGGCTTTCTTCTGCTGGACCTCATGAGTGAGTCTTGGTTGGACCAGTTATTGTTTCAGTAGTTGAACCTTCTAGAAGATCCCAAGGTCCTACGATGTGTTGGACAGGTCCTACGATATAGCAAAAAGTTTGGAATAAATGGAGGTAGTAAAAAACATACTCGCAGTAAGGGCTCATGTCCACAAGCGTAAAGGTTCTGTGTCCATATTGCGGACTGCAAACGGTGCGTCCGTAATACACTGTGTACTCCGTGCTGCGGATGTGGACCCATTGACTTGAATGGGTCTGCGATCCCCAAGATACAGCTAAAGATAGGACATATCGTATCGCTTGCGGAGCGGAGGCACGGATCGGAAACACTATGAGGCGCCTGCGCACAGCAAAAGACAAGACATGTCCTATCTGTTGCCATATCGTGCAGATCGCAGACCCATTCAAGTCAGCGGGTCTGCCTCTGCAGCACGGAGCGCACACGGCCAGTGCCCCTGCATTGCGGACTGCTATTTGGGGTCTTCAGCACGGGCACAGACCCCTTATGCTTGTGGGCATATAGTGCATCAGCCCTATATAACAGGAATACACATGAGGAAGCCATCTAAGCGCGGTAACCAAATTCTCCTATTATATGATGAATAAAGCAATGCCCTTGCATCAGCAGAGGTTGAACAATGTCACTCATCAGTCGCGTCAGGCTCTTAATAACACTTGCGATAAAGCAACGGCTTTACATTTGTAAATGACACAAATATTGTATTGAATTGCAAAGCTCAGGCTGGAGAAGCGGGAGATGACAAAGTAGAATGAGTCAAGGCTCGACCCCGTCATAGGCGAATGGCATTGAATAACAAACGGCAAACAAATCTCCAGAAATGAAAAGCAGATCATCCGCTCATGTATTTTTCATCTCTCTCCTATTCTTCTTAGGCAGCAGGAGTGACAGGTGTCTTTCTAAATCAACGCCTTGTATGCTCCCCTCATTGTCTGTCCGTATCAAGCGTATCGTTCCTGCTCTGTTTGACATCTCACACTTCTTTTTCTGTATTTTATTATATATTATATGTCATGTTATTCTGAATAGATTTGTGCTATTTCCTCTGTTGGTACAACTGGCTTTATATCAGCTCCCCCCTCCCTCAAGAGAAAAAACTGTAAAAATAGAGGTTGAGTCGTCAATATGTAAAAATTCAGCCATTTCTTGCTTATAGCTGAATCTGGGAAAGCTGACTGACAACCTATCTGACTACTATTATTGCACCCCCCCGCCCAGTGTTCCCGAGCTAGCAGTGCTAGATTTATAGGGCTATTCCCATCTAGGCTTCATCCACAAGATATGCCATAAATGTCGAATAGGCCGCTAGCTATTCTTTGACTTACCTTGTAAGTAACGCTTCTATAGTGAGGTACGTCCCCTGGAGTTTTTTGACACCTGCAGCGATCCATACCTGCAGGAGTGACGTCACTAGTCGCTCCCTGAGAGCGCAAACTGCTTACTCCTACTTTCACAGCACCGCGCCACCGGCCGGGGCGTAGAGCTGTATACCTGAGAAGACAACCCGTCACAGTGTGAGATCCCGGACCTGCTTCAGGGTGGGGACGTACCTCAATATAGAAGCGTTACTTACAAGGTAAATCAACGAATAGCTAGCGGCATTGTGTACATAGTGCCAACCAAGACCGCGGTATCATTTGAATTGCATTCTGTACATTGTGCAGCAGTTGGTGCGGTTCTGCTGCGATACCGCAGCCGAATCAGGTGTAGCAAGTTGAAGAGCGCTATTGTAGCAACCAAGTATATTGCAGGTGCATATCCCACCTGGGAGCCAGGAGTCCCACACCTGTTTCGAGAACAGGACCCCATCTCGCAGCCACTACGCATGAAGCGGCGGTCCTGCAGTCGCTGATTTCTCCATTCACTTTTTTGAGAGTGCTGGAAATAGCCAAAGTAAGTGCACTAAGCAATTTTTGGAACTCCACACATTTACTACCACGTCTCCATTCACATCTGTCATGAGATGAGGAGTCGGCATCTACATTTATGGCAGGTCTTGTGTATATGCTATGAATGTCCTGATGGGACTACCCATTTAAAAAGTCTACTAGATGGCTTCAGTGTAGATTAAAGGGGTTGTCTCACTTCAGCAAATGGCATTTATCATGTAGAGAAAGTTAATGCAAGGCACTTACTAATGTATTGTGATTCTCCATGTTGCCTCCTTTGCTGAGGTGGATTCATTTTTCCATCACATCATGCACTGCTTGTTTCCATGGTTACGACCACCTTGCAGTCCATCAGCTACCTCCCAACTTTCCAAATGAATGAAGTGGGACACAATGTGCAGCCCTCAAAGCGCGCCACGGCAATTTTCTTCCACACTAGGCCACGCCTCTAACCCCGCCCAAAACATCACTAAACACCTAATCCCAATCAGTCCCCTAAATGCCCCCACATAGTAGTTATTCCCCCTTTATCCCACAGCACAGTATTTATGTCCACATTGTGCCTCCTTCACAGATTTGTGCCCCTTCACAGTAGCAATGCCCAGATATGTGCCTCCTCACAGTAGCAATGCCCAGATATGTGCCTCCTCACAGTAGCAATGCCCAGATATGTGCCCCCTCACAGTAATATGCCCAGCTGTTCCCCCTCACAGTAATATGCCCTGTTATTTGCCCCCTCACAGAGATATGCCCAGCTGTGCCCCCTCACAGAATTATGCCCAGCTGTGCCCCCAGTAATATGCCCAGTTATGTGCCCCCTCACAGAATTATGCCTAGCTGTGCCCTCAGTAATATGCCCAGGTTTATGCCACCTCATAGAATTATGCCCAGCTGTGCCCCCAGTAATACGCCCAGTTATGTGCCCCCTGACATAATTATGCCCAACTGTGCTCCCAATAACATGCCCAGTTATGTGCCCCTCACAGAATTATGCCCAGCTGTGCCCCCATTAATATGCCCAGTTATGTGCCACCTCATAGAATTATGCCCAGCTGTGCCCCCAGCAATACGCCCAGTTATGTGCCCCCTGACATAATTATGCCCAACTGTGCCTCCAGCAATACGCCCAGTTATGTGCCCCCTGACATAATTATGCCCAACTGTGCCTCCAGTAATATGCCCAGTTATGTGCCCCCTCACAAAATACGGATACCATACATATGATATCCCCATTTTTTGGTGGACCTAATAACTTTAATTGGTCCACATTTTGTGGACCATAAGAGGACATGTGCCTTCCCCCTCACAGTAATATGCCCTGTTATTTGCCCCCTCACAGAGATATGCCCAGCTGTGCCCCCTCACAGAATTATGCCCAGCTGTGCCCCCAGTAATATGCCCAGTTATGTGCCCCCTCACAAAATTATGCCTAGCTGTGCCCTCAGTAATATGCCCAGTTATATGCCACCTCATAGAATTATGCCCAGCTGTGCCCCCAGCAATACGCCCAGTTATGTGCCCCCTGACATAATTATGCCCAACTGTGCCTCCAGTAATATGCCCAGTTATGTGCCCCCTCACAAAATACGGATACCATACATATGATATCCCCATTTTTTGGTGGACCTAATAACTTTAATTGGTCCACATTTTGTGGACCATAAGAGGACATGTTGTATAATTTGCAGAACAAACATACGGAAGCGGACAGCACACAGATGTCATCTGCGTGCTGTCCACATCCATATGTCCATTCCACAAATTGTAAATGGGTCTGCAAGAAAATGCGGATGTCACACGGACAGTATCCGTATTATTCCGATCCACGGTTTGCAGGCTACATATGTTCGTGTGCATGAGGCCTTATACTAATTCCATTGAACCCAATGAAAGTAGCAGGACCCCCATCTTTACCATACATAATCATGTAGTGTAGAATGCAAGGAGTAGTAGTGGCTATGATGGTGGTATTAGTACTCACAGCTCACAATGGAAATTCTGTGTATGGCTCTGCCTGGGCCTTGCAATGAATGGAGGTTGTACAATTTCTTCCTTTGGGCACTCCCTGAGTCTCTGGAGCTTCTGCCTTGTGGTAGTTGGGGTGCCCTTGGTGGCGGATTTTTGGCAGGGTGGAAGGCAGGAGGTCATGTAAAATGAGAGCTGGTGAATGGTGGAGACAAAGACCAGGCCCAGTTTAGTTATAACAAAGAACACTCTCATTACTGAGGATGATGAGAGTTGCAATGCAGATAACAGCAATAGGCACTTCTGAGGTGTAACACAGCTTACTCTTCCCAATAGTTGTGTATAGGCATTGGCAATGATGATAGCAGTAGTCCCTGAGTGTCGTTCTATAAGGGCTAGAATTTTTCCCAATTTCCCAAAGGCATGCAAAAATCTCACAATCAATACTGCAGTTCTTAATGTGGGGTGCAGATCTTTAAATCGGTGTCCCATCCGTTATATAAGTGTGGTAGATGCTGGAGGCAATTTACCTTCTCCCCAAGCAGCAAAGTCCATAGCCATAAACAAGCATTACCTTTGCTATCATGCACAGTCCCTTGTGATACAACACTCTGAAGTTGTCTGTTCTCTTTCCCTTAGGGGGTCTCCTAGTGCAATTGCTTTTGCTCTGGCATCTTACCACTCCATAGGAATGGTGTTTTTCCTAGATAAAAATTCTCTTTCAGTTTCTGCCAGGCTCACATGCTGTAGCTTCATCCACAGCCCGAGCCAGACTCTCCTACAAACCAGATGGTGTGACAAGCACATCAAACCTGGCAGGTATTCCAGAAGTCTGCCAGATGTTAACTATTTGCTTGCCTATATTCAACCATGTGGGACACACAATGCATGAAATAAATGACATTAACTTTTGTAGCAATAAATAACCCTTGCAGTGCTCCTCTGGGGCACTGCAATCACATCTGGCATAATGGCTCTCAAGGAACACAGAGTTCAACGATCAATATGAGATGAAAAGAGATCTGACCCCTTATGTTAGACTATGGACTCTAATATAGACTGTAACTTAGGAACAGTACAAGGTTGGTAATGTAATGCAGAGAAATTCAATGTGTAAACTGTAAAAAACAGACCTCTGTCCTGAAAATAAAAGTTTAAAATGTGCAAAGGTCATACTTATAAAATATACAATGTCTACATGTGTAACAATATATTACAACATAGGGTATAGAACCCATGTGTCAACCAACCGGTCTCACTTTGCGTTAAACCTATGGGTATTATCCTGGCGGCTTCCTGGTATTCACCCTATAACCCCTATACAGATATCTAGACTTTACTGCAGAGGACCACGAGATCGCCACCTCCTGGAGTAGTCCTAGTGTGGTTGACAGCTGTCCCATGGTGTTCAGAAACATAGGTGTAGAGCCCAAGGGGTCAGGCAAAATAGTAGTCAGGAACAGGCTGAGAGAATGAGCTATACCGTAAATGGTCC